>NW_007082822.1:63573-159694 GCF_000164805.1 Carlito syrichta
ATCACAATACCAGATTTCAACTTTACTATAAAGCTACGATCATTTTATAGCTTGGTATTGGTACAGGAACAGGCATATAGATCAATGGAACAGAATTGAGATTCCAGAAGCAAAACCTCAATTTCTCAACCAACTCATCTTCGACAAAGCCCCCACCACCTACCAATGGGGAGAGGAGAAACTATTCAGTAAATGGTGCTGGGAAAATTGGCTGACCACATGCAGAAGATTGAAACAGGACCCCTATCTATCCCCATGCACAAAGGTTAACTCCAAATGGATCAGAGACCTAAATGTAAAACCTCAAACCATAAGAACCTTAGAAAAGGAAGGAAATACTCTCATGGAAATCGGAACTGGCATCCAATTCCTGTATAAAACCCGAAACCCACAGGACTTAAGAGAGAAGACAGACAAATGGGACCTTATTAAACTGACAAGCTTCTGCAAAGCCAAAGAAATCCTTGTATTTTCAAAGAATGTTTATTCTAAGGAACTAAAGACCTGTAAATAAAGCATTCAAACAATCCTCCCAATATCCCCAGGAAGAAAAGATCAAGGGAGTGGAGAAGGGAGATTCAAGAGGCCCATTATAGAGGAAATAAAACACAGAGAGGTTAAACAAGTGGCTTTCTCAATGTGAACAGTAAATCAGAACTAAAAAGGCAGGTAACAACTTTTGGTATTGTAATCTGCAACCAAAAGTCAATACTTTGAGGGATGTAGGTGTCATAACTGAGGTTACTATAACAAAACACCATAGACTGGGTGCCTTATCAAGAACAGCAACATGTTTCTCACAGTTCTGGAGGGTAGAAGTCTGAGATACAATACCAGCACGGTTGGGTTGCAGACTGCTGACTTCTCTCATATTCTCATATGGCAGAAAAACGATGAGAAAGCTCTCTGAACTAATCCTGTTCATGAGGGTTTCACCTTTATGACCTAAGTACCTCCTGGAGACCCCATCTCCTAATACCCTCAACATATAGATTTGAAGGGGACACAAACATGTAGTCTATTGCAGTAGGTATTAAGGTGAAAGGAAAAGGGTGGGGGTCATAAGGATGTAAGCAGATTAAGGATCCTGCACTTCATGTGGCTTGCTCCAAGCCTTGAGCCAGTGCTGAAGGTATGCCTTCATGCTGCATGTTGCTGCCATCACATTCTTTAACGAGGGAGGATGCAAAAACTAAACAAACAAAAAACTGAATTTTTAAAATTTTATTTTAAAGATGTGGGGGCCTCCCATTGGTACATTTATTGCACCAATTTATTTATTGGTACATTTATCAGGTACATTTATTGATGTTATGTGCCCCCCCTCGCTCCCCTAGCAATGTCCTGCTACTGCCAATCCCTTTCTTGTAATAGTATGATAAATGTTCAAGATCCACCTATGAGTGAGAACATGTGGTACTCAGTTCTTTGTTTCTGTAATAGATCACTGAGTATGATGGACTCTAAATCCATCCAAGTTGTTGCGAGAGTCCATAATTTTGTCCTTCTTATGGCTGTGTAACATTCCATCGGGTATGTGTACCACATTTTTAAAATCCAGTCTACTTTCCATGGGCAGCATGGCTGGTTTCATGTTTTTGCTATTGTAAATAGTGCTGCAATAAACCGGGTGCACAGGTTATTTTTTTTGTAGAATGATTTGAGTTCCTCCAGATATATTCTCAGAAAGGGGACTGCTGGGTCATATGGAAGGTCTATTTTTAGATCTTTTGGAAGTGGCCACACTGTTTTTCCACAGAGGTTGAACTGGTTTCCACTCCCACGAACAGTGTAAAAGCGTTCCCTTTTCTCCACATCCCTCTTCAGCATCTATTGTTTTTTGATGGCCATTCTAACTGGAGTTAGGTGGTATCTCAGTGTGGTTTTGATTTTCATTTATTTGATGATTAGTAAGGCTGAGCATTTTTTCATGTATCTGTTGGCTGTTCGTATGTCTTCTTTTGAGAAGTGTCTATATGAATCTTTTGCTCACTTTTAAAAAAAGATATCCATCGTATTTTTTTAATGAAACTGTTTTTTTTAAAGATAAGAATCTTTTGTCCACTTTTTCTTTCTTTCTTTCTTTCCTTTTTTTTTTTTTTTTGAGTTGGAGTCTCACTCTGTTGCCCAGCCTGGAGAGCAGTGGCACGTTCACAACCACCCCAGTGTCAAACTGCTGTTGCCCACTTTTTAATAGGGCTATTTGTATCTTTCCTTTCAGCATGTTTGAGTTCCTTGAAGATCCTGGATGTTAGGCCTGTGTTAGATATACAGTTGGCAAATATTTTTTCCCCATTCTGTGGGCTGTCTCCCCAGTCTCTTGATGGTTTCTTTTACTTTTCAGGAGCTTTTCAATTTGATGAGAGCCCACTTGTCTATAGTCTCTCTTATGGTATGGGATTTTGACGTTTTGATTAAGAATTGGTTTTCTATTCCAATTTCTATAAGGGTGTCTCCTGCATTTTCTAAGATTCTTATAGTTTGAGGTTTGACGTTGAGGTCTTTGATCCATTTGGAGTTGATTTTGTATATGGTGATAGGTAGGGGTCCTGTTTCAATCTTCTGCATGTGGTCAGCCAGTTTTTCCAGCACCATTTATTGAATAGGTTCTCCTCTCCCCAGTGATTGTTGGTGGAGGCTTTGTCAAAGATGAGTTGATTGAGAAATTGATGTTTTGCTTCTGGAATAGCTATCCTGTTCCATTGGTCTACATGACTATCTTGAACCAGTACCAGGCTGTTTTGATTATTGTAGCCTTATAATAAAGTTTAGAGTCTGGAGGTGTTATACTTCCTGCTTTGTTTCTTATGCTGAGGATTATTTTGGTCATTTGTGGTTGTTATGTTTCCCTGTGAATTTCTGTATTGTTGTTTCCTGATCTAAAAAGAATTATGTTGGTACTTTAATGTGCATTGCGTTGAATCTGTAGATTGCTTTGGGCAGAATGGACATCTTAACAATGTCGATTCTCCAATCCATGAGCATGGAATATTTTTCCTTTTGTTCATGTCTTCTCTGATTTCTTTGAGCAGTGTTTTGTGGTTTTCATTGTAAAGATCTTTCACTTCTCTGGTTAGGAAGATACCAATGTATTTCTTTTGTGTGTGTGTGTGTGTGTGTGTGTGTGTGTGTGTGTGTGTGTGTGGCTATTGTGAATAGGATTCTGCTTTGTATTTGGTTCTCTGTCTGTTTGTTGTCGGTGCATAAAAATAAGGTTGTCTCTTACAAGTTAATTTTGTACCCTGAGATTTTGCCAAAACCCTTTAGTAGTGTAAGGAAAATAAACAGAATTATTTTTTGGAAGATGAGCCCCTTGTAGTACTGGCTTCCCCGGATAGGTAAGACTTTTGGGAACCCATTGGCATTGGTGGACCAGCTAATGTTGTTTTGAGAGGTTGCATTTGGCTTCAGTTAATCTTTTTGGGGGGGACAGTGGGGTGGAGAGTCTTTCGATGTGTTTGCCCATTGTATTATGGGTAATTTCCATGATAACCTGCCCACATTGTACTGAGTGTTCAGTAGTTTTTGGCCAAAAATGGCACTACCCCCATGCTACACCCTCCCTATTCACCTGATGTTGCCCCCAGCAACTTTTTGTTTGTTTGTTTCTCCAGATGAAAAAAGTCCTCAAAGGGAAACATTTTGCCAATGCTGAAGAGGTGACATTTTAAAAAAAAGCAGAAGCACTAAAAGGCATCACAGTTGAGGAGTTCAAAAACTATTTAGAGTAGTGGAAAAAGTGTCTCAATATATGTATGGCATCAAACAAAGTATCCTTTGAAGGTGACTGAAGTATAATCCTGTAAGATTAAATACACAATTTTTAATAAATAAATTCCTGGGTTTGGGGTACCCCCATATGTAAAATAACGTAAAGAAATAATGTGAAGTTACCAGCACAATACCAAGCATCCAAGAAATACTTGATAAATGTTGACTGTCCTTGACACCCTCTCCATAAAATGAAAGTGTAAGCACTTCTCTTTTGATACCACTGTGATGCTTTAGGGGTCATTGTGAATTTCAAGAGTATACTATATTCTGAGTCTCACCCTGAGTCAAAAACACAATAAATCATGACAAAGATGGGTGTATTTCAGAAATGTGAGGTTACAAAATAATAGTACTCTTCAAATGCTCATCCTCTAACCTTATTCTATTATTCAACCCATTAAATACCTTATCCATTGCCATTCTGGAGACCTAACTCCCAATTTCCCAATCTTTCTATGAGCATAATGCTAAGGCAGTTTTAAAATGCAAGCATGTACAAGTTCATCAACTCCAGATTTAAAGTCATGGCAATTCAAGCGATGACTTACAGTGATAACCTGGAGACCTGTAGTCTCGATACAGCAGGTGAAGGCGGCTTTCAATATCTCTTTACCACTGAGGGTTTGGGAAGGGCCTATTTTGTGGCCTGGCTCTTTGGGAAAATGCCCTTGGATTGGATTCAAAGCTGCCTCCAGATTTATTTTCAAAGAGAAAGCTCTGTTTCCCTTCAGAAAGGAACATGGGGTGAGGCTAAGAATAGGGGAGGGTGGCAGGAGGGATGTTGTCAAGTCCAGCTTGATTATGCAGATTTTCTTCCCATGTGCTATTCTCTGTAGCCCCTGCAATGCCAAAACACAGTCTTAAAAACCTTCTCATGAAATGTCAATGTTTTATCATTATACAAATCCATCTGGGAATTTAAGACTGCTTCTAAGTTGCTATTGTCCTATCAGAGTTGATGAACTGATGAATGCATGGCCAGCTGGGTGGGCGTTTTGAAGCTCCTACTCAGAGAGCTTTGGCAGGTTCCTGAAAATAAAGAAGGGAAAACAGGGAGAGAGATATCCTGTTGGTTTCTCCTATGCTTCTCACTGGAAAGCTGACCTTGCATTTGCATTTTCATCAAGGAGTTTAATGAGAGCGGTTTTCTGAGTCTGAAAACTTTGTAGTGACTGTCCTTTTGTTGACTGCTAGAGAAACCCAGTAGGGAGACCACTGGCACTCTTTGTCCAGAGAGGGCTGCCTTACACACCCATCACCACACACACTCTCAAAATTTCCAAATTTTACTAGACTGTAAATCTATACTGTTGTACCCTGAGATGGTGTTATGGATGAATTATGTCTTCCAAGATTCATATGTATAATTAATTCTTAATCCCCAGTAGCTCAAAATGAAACTATATTTGGAGATAGGGCCTTCAAAAGGTAATTGAATAAAAATGAAACCATAGATAGACCCTAATCCAATGCAGTACTGGCATTCTTTTTTAATTTAATTTTATTTTTTGAATATTTTCTGTCGCCCATGCTGGAGAGCAATGGCGCACCATGGCCACCGCAGCCTCGATCTGCTGGGCTCAGGTGATCCTCTGCCTCAGCTTCCAAGTAACTGGAACTACAGGTGAGACTGGCATTCTTATAAGAAAAGGTTAAGACACAAACACACAGGCAGAGGGAAGACTATGTGAGGACACCTCGCAAAGGCAGCCAACTGCAAACCAAGGAGAGAGTCCTCAGAAGAACCAAACCTGCCCACACTTTAATCTTGAAATTCCAGCCTCCAGAACTGTGAGAAGCTAAGTTTCTGTTGTTTTCGCTACTCAGTGTGTGGTATTTTGTTATGGCAGCCCTAGCAAACTAATGCAAATGACTCTAGTTCTTTCTAGTGCCTGAGCAGCACAAACTCCTTAGAAAGTCCCTTCTGGTCTCAAGAAGAAAAGCAACAGAGCCAGAAATTCCAGGAAAAATAGTAGCTGCTTAATGACCCTGACTTCTGATTTTTAAGCTGTGTTGCTCCTTTTGTGAGATAAGTTTTTGACCTAGCCTCCAAGCGAAACAGTCCATAGACATTTATTGAGCAACTAGGACATCAAAATAACATCACCTCTGTGCCTTGGGGAAGTTACATTATAAGGTACCAACAGTTCTTCTTTAAAATGCCAGTTCAGCCATTTTCTAGCTGTGTGAATTTGGATAAGTTTCTTTACTTCTCTAAATCTTAGCTTGTCATCTGTAAAATAAGGATAAGAATAGTACTCTGAAGTTGTGTAAACCGGGTTCAGTGGCTCAACCCGTAATCCCGCACTTTGGGAGGCTGAGGTGAGTGGATTGCCTGAGCCCGCGGGTTCGAGACCCACCTGGGCAACTTGGCGAGACCTCATCTCTACAATAAATCAAAAAATTAGCCGGGCGTGGTAGCACGCGCCTGTAGTTCCAGCTACTCGGAAGGCTGAGGCGGAAGGATCGCCGGAACCCAAGAGGTCGAGGCCGCGGTGACTGGGAATGTGCCACTGCACTCCAGTCTGGGCGACAGAGTGGGACTCCAACTCAAAAAAAAAAAAAAGAAGTTGTTTGAAGATTAGAGATACTAACTCTAAAAATTTATCTAGTTCTCAGCAGGGGAGTTAGTATTATACAAACGGCAGCTGCAATAATAATAATAATTGTTATTATTTTAAGTAAACAATATATTACTAAACCTGATGACAGCTAAGGTTCAAAATATATTAAACTTCAAACTTTCCAGCAACTAAGCTACATTTGAGAATTCAAGAATATTAATGTGCCTAAAATGCAACCAAAAACTTTGTAGATTCTGCTATACTTTCATGCAAAATTTGATATCATTTGCAAAATTACACTTTTGTTCTTTTTCTTCAAATCCTTTTATTATTTTTTGTTCTTTTTCTTTGAATCTTTTAATTATTTCTTCCTTATGCTACCATTTGCATAGAGGCAGTGATATGAGGCATTTTTAATGATCTTGTTAATACTTTCATATTAAGTATTATGTTTTCTGTAGGTCTTTTTATAGCTGCTCCTCAACAGCTTTAGAAAATTTGCATTCTTCGTTATAGATTTTTATCATGACAGTTGTTGAATGGTTTTAATAAAGGGAAGTTTTATTTTTAACAACATATGAGAGGCTCTAGTGTTAGAAACAAAGGAGATCGTGATTTTGCTCATTTGTTTTCACTATAGTGGATATTAATCAATATTTGATCTTATGACATAAAGTACGGATTCATCACTATTGTTTGTATTCTAATCTGGTGTTGCTGATGTGCTGGAAATAAAGGGGCCACATAAATGCAGAGATTCAGAGGAAATGTTGAAAGAACAAGAACTGTTCTCGTTGCTTAATGGAGTTCTTCAGCTACTGGGTTGTGAAACAGAGATGAATACGTCACTCTTTGTTTTCAGGAAGAACTCTCTAGTGATCAGCAATTCTAACCCCTGCATCTCTGCTCTTAAGCCAAATCAAATGAGGAGGGAGAAAACTGAGGCTCAAAGAAATGACATCTATCCAACTGAAGGGTAGCAAAAAGCAAACTCTGAGCCAAAATTTTCTGCGCCCACATCTAGTGCTTTTTCACTATGGTTCAGATGCCTAAACTGAAAACATAGGAAAGGTAATAATTTATTCCCCAACCAAAGAAAATAACGGAACCAAGAAGAACTATTTGAGGTTAACAAAAGGATATATTCTGGCAGTATGAAAAAGTACTTCTGCCGGGCTCGGTGGCTCAGCTTGTAATCCCGCGACTTGGGAGGCTGAGGTGAGTGAATTGCCTAAGCCCGCGGGTTCGAGACCCACCTGGGAAACTTGGCGAGACCTCATCTCCACAATAAATCAAAAAAATTAGCCGGGCGTGGTAGCGCACGCCTGTAGTTCCAGCTACTCCGAAGGCTGAGGCGGAAGGATCGCCGGAGCCCAGCAGGTCGAGGCTGCGGCGGCCGGGAGTGGCCACTGCACTCCAGTCTGGGCGACAGAGTGAGACTCCGACTCAAAAAATATATATATATATCAAAAAGAAAAAAGAAAAAGCACTTCTTTGAATGTAATTAATACATTAACAGACTTCTTAACCTGAAGATGTGGCAGAAGTTGATCACCAAAATTCAGTTGAGGTTTTAGTAAATTCACATATAAAGGATCCACTTTCTTAACTATTTGAAACCAATGCTATGTCTTCTCATGCATCTGTCAGAGACCAGATGCCAGACTGGATATATCATGTTGCTGACAGTTTACAAGTTATAGTCAGATATTTTCACACATCAATGTCTTATCTACTCCATGCTTCTACTGAAAACTGTGTTACCCATGGCCTCAGAGGGAGGAACAGTACAGATAAGTGAAATCCCCACATCACCCCAAACCAGCTGCAAAATATGAGGATGTAGTGATGATGCCATTATGACAGAAAGACTCTGGGGCCCCTGGGTGACATCAGGCAGGCTAGTCATTACATGGTTAATATAGGGAAGAAAAGTAACAGTTACCAGATGCCTACAGTGTGGAAGGCCCTGTGTGTGCAGGGCACCTTAGGTATACCATCACTCTTAGTCCCCATGGCAATCCAAGAGGGCATTATTTTAATTATACCCCTTCTACAAGAAGATAAAAATCAGGTTCAAGGGTTACAGAGCTCCTATAGTATAAAAATAGAGATGCGTCTATCTCCAAAGTTTATCTTTTTCCACTATTTGATGTTTCTTGTGGCTTGCCAATGGTAAGAAAGCTTGATACAACATAAGTGACTACGTGAAAAGACTTGCCCATTATGAGATGGCCTCTTGATTTCGAGAATTGCACGTCAGTGGTTTCAGCGACAGCCTCTGGGTACAGAGCTATGTGGCTCACCTCATTAGCAGCAGCACTGGGCACACGGGCAAGAAGGCAAGACATTGGCCTGAAGGATGGGAATGCATCTGATCCTCACACTGACATGTCCCCTGAGAGCTGGAGTTTCCCCTACCATGGGCAATCCTGCCTCACTTAGTCACCTTATGTTGCATAACAGATATGGCATGTCCAACAGCATGGCACGCTAGCTGTCAAAAAGAAATAAATACATTTTAGGAGCAGGAGGGAGCAGTCGGGAGGTTGCTAAATAATGAAACCTTTCCTGCCTCTTACAAAAGTCAGAGCTCATAACTGTTTCTTTCAATTTTGTAGAAGGTTAAGCCCTAAGGAAATACATAGCATTACACAATCCCTCCTTCAGTACAAACCATTTGAGAGATACATAGTCAGTGCAGAGAACGGAGTGCCAAGCCTTTCATGCCCTCACCTTAACACTGAGAAACCGCCCAGGAAACATACAGCTCGGCAGCACCAATTAATTCTGGTGGAGCACCCCAAATACAAGAGACATGTAAAGCATCATATCACCCTGAAACTACCACATCATCTCTAGCTTAGACTATGGGAATAGCCTCATTCCTTTTATCCTTTCATTGTCCTTCAGCACATTTCAATCCACTCTCTACCAGCAGCCAGCTCCTCTTCTTGAAACACACATCGATTGTATCGTGCCCCTGCTCAAAACCATGAATGGCTTCCCAATGTTCTCAGAATGAAGTTAAAACTCACGACCTGCTGCCCTCACCAACCTTATCTCACGCCACTCTCCTTTGCCCATAGCTCTACTCTATGCTTCTTTTACTTCCCTAAACACCTGCCAGCATCAGGACCTTATCACATGCCATGCCCTTGCCTGAATCACAATCTTTCTCCACATCCCCAGCCCACCACCTTAGTTCATTTCTCTTCGCTCACCGTATTTCTAAATGTCATGTTTTCAGAATGTCCACACGAATTTTCTCCTATTATATTTTGTCATAAACCCATTATTCTACCTTTGTGACAACTGCAATTGGGATGTAATAATTAATTATTTAAGTCTTTGTTAGTGTCTGTTTTTCCTTCTGGAATGTACACTCCATGATAGCAAGATAAATGACTATTTTTTTCATTGCTTTAGCCCTAAGTCCTTTGTACATTAAGTAGTTAATTTGACATTGGTTGAACAAATGAATGAATATGGTGAACCTTTTTCTGAAAAAACAAAGTTTTCTTTTTAAAATTCTAAGAATGCGGGAGAATCTAAAACAGGTTTCCTTCTGGACTGGAGCCTATCCCTGTATGTCAAATTATTATTTCCAGGCAGAGAATGACCCACAGTACCAAGTAGACACTCCCTACTACTACTACCAGATGCCAACCTGGTATTCTACCTTCTCATTTGCAGGATGGTTCACATCTTGTCTGCAAGATCACCTACAATCTGGGTTATAGGCATCTGCAGCATCTCGTCTGCAAGGTAATTCACAATATGGGTTATAAGGACAGAGCTCATCTCCTCAGCAAATGAGACAATATAATCAGAGATAAATTGCTTGCCTCACACAAAATTAACCACTCAATAAATGTTGCATCAGAACCTGAGAGTTGAACAAGGCGTATGAAAAAAAAACCACATTTATGTCTAAATTTTAGTGCATGATTTGAAACATTGAAACCCATTATTCTCAAAGGAGTATGTATCTTTGACAAAATGTGTTTCACTAGTTGGTTGAGAAAATATGATGCCCTTAGTTAGAAACTACCTCTAACTGCCCTAATCAAAACCAAAGCAAACCAAACAATCAGCACTTTGAGAGATTTACATTGTTTTTATTGAAGCAAAAGTTTCTGTCCAGGAATCTGGAGTCCCAGAGAAGGGTGTAAGATGTGAACAGTATTGTAGATAGCCCTCCAGCCCACAGACCTCTGCTCTGTCCTGTATCTAGTGATAACTGGCAATTGTCTGCAGTTATGCCACTGAAGTACAATAATGGAGGGACATCACTTTTAAATATGAAAACAATAATTAAGAGCAAATTTACGACTTGCTTCTTAGTATATACCCTAAAAGTGTATCCAAATCCTGCAGGCTATTGCCAGATTCTGAAACAAATGACAAAAAATGACAGGGAAAAAAATGCAAATACGTGAAAGACAAATCCTAAAGGAGTGAAGGCTGTAAGCAAGCTGGATAGACAAGAAACACCAATGCATCTATATTTATTATATTGAAGTACCCAGTGATCTGAAGTCCAGGCAAGGTGTGAAAAAATAAGCTCCATGTTGTGGCAGTTTCAAGGACAGAATCTAGCCAGGAGACCACTTAAAATATTAAGAGGGAGATAGACAAAACCCACACGCATACACACATGCAGTGCTCAAATGGGCAGCAAGGCAGTGATGCCGGGTGCCTGTTTATAAACCCTTCCCTGCTGCAGTCCCCACACCATCAAACGCAGACTCTCTTGTCCTTCCCATACATCAATCACTCCTGATTGCCCACAGCTCCTGAGGTGTAGACGAGAGCCACCTCTGTGAATTTTCACAAGGTATCATCCTTGTACATTACCAGTAACCAGAGAGGTTAGAGCAGCTTTTCTCCTCTCTCTCTCTTTCTTTCTTTCTTTTTCTGTCTTTCTTTCCTTCCTTCTTTCCTTCTTTCCTTCCTTCCTTCCTTCTCTTTCTTTTCTTTTCTTTTCTTTTCTTTCTTTCTTTCTTTCCCTCCCTCTCTCTCCCTCTCCTCCCTCCCCCTCTTTCTGGGATACAAACATCTGAAGATCTTAAGGGTTTCCTTGCTTTTCCTGGAATTATATAGCCAACTACAATTTCAATATATATGAAAGCAAGGTTTTTTTTTTTATTAAACGTATTTTTTATTCTAAAATTGTGGGGTACAGTTAAGGGTTAGGTATACAATATGCATCATTCAAGCACCCTTATTGATAAGGGGTGTCCCCTCCATCCCCAGAGAGATATTGTCTACCATTAATCCCACCACCCTTGCCCTCCCTGTCTCTGCCCCCATAGATTCCCACCACTGTCGATCCTTTTCTTATAGTATTGCGATAGATGTTCAAGGTCCACTTATAAGTGAAAACATGTGATACTCAGATCTTTGTTGCTGTGAAAGATCATTCAGTATTATAGACTCTAGTTCCATCCATGTTGCTGTGAAATTCATGATTTTGTTCTTTTTTATGGCTGTGTAGCATTCCATCGTGTATATGTACCACATTTTTTTTAATCCAGTCCTCTTTTGATGGACAGTATGGTTGGTTCCAGGTTCTTGCTATTATGAACAATGCTGCAATAAACATACGTGTGCAGGTATCTTTTTGATAGAGTGATTTGAATTCTTCAGGGTATGTTCCCAGTAGGGAGATTGCAAGGTCATATGGGAGATCAATATTTGGAACTTTTAAGAATTGCCACATTGCTTTCCACAGAGGTTGCACTAGTTTACACTCCCACCAACAGTGTATGTTATCTCTGGATTTGTCTTCCGTATTAAACATGAGTCACACTCAGGATCAAACAATTTAAGTGAAACTTTGCACCTCCTACTGGATCAAACTTCATGTCTCCTCCAAGTCCGCATCAATCTGTGTCTCTTTGCTGGGCCCACCATGGAAGGCCTTGGATTTAATTTGGAGGTCACTCCATAGCTTTTGTGTACACCACGAAATACGTAAGTAAGGGAGAATCAAGGATGGAAACTGCTATCAATGTCCCTAGGGAAGTTACTAAGAAATCAAATCATGGGAAAAATTTAGATCTTCTTCTTGGGAGAGTCTCTGTTATCACTTCACAATATTAGCAGCTGACTGCTGCCCAAAGTACTGATGGGATTATCTGTCATTCTACTTTGTTGTGTTTTAACACTTTTAAGTTTTAAAGTTTTTTTAATTTTAAAGACATCCATTAAAAAATACAGCTCTTCCTAGAAGAGATCACACCTCACGACTTCATTAGTTTTTAATTCAACATTTAACTGAGACCCAGAAAAGTCTGATACTGAGATAGGGAGATCGAGAAACAAATTAGACTTAATTCTTTTTTTTTTCCCCTAGTTGTAACCAAAATTGTGTCACTATTTATTATGAGACCTTGGGTGGATTTCTTAACTGCATCAAGTTTAAACTAACCCTCTTTCAAAAACAGAAATTTCAGTCTTTCCAGTGTCACAAGATCATAAAATCTGCTCTCTGTGTACATAAGAGCACCAAAGGTGATTTAAGAAAATATAAAACATAAAATTTATCAAAATCTTTGAAAATCATTTAGCAAGAGGGATAATGACCATCTATGTTCCATAAAAAAAAATTCCAGTGAAAGACAGCTGGTTACATTTACAATAGGAAAAATGAGTGTAAGTTGGAGAAGAAAATGTTCTTCCTATAGCATTTGAATTAAATATGTCCATTTCACAAGTAACAAATGAATATATTTTTATAAACACTAGACATATGAGACAACGCAGCATGATTGATACACTCAGAGTCAGGCAGTCTTGGGGTCAGATTTCAGCACAAACCCACTGGCCCTGGGACCCTGGACAAGTCAGTTTACTCTGCAGCTCAGTGTCTTCACCTGTCAACTGGGGAATAAAGCAACTTTTGGTATATCATAGATGCTCCCCAGACAGTGAGATATCTTTAAAAATGGAATGTGTTGATCTTCTGAGAGTGGTTAGAATATAACCCAGGTAGGAGAGGAGGAAACAGCTTCAAATGTAACCCCTGTAGGGATCCGTTCCCTCATTCGACCGTGTATCCAATCACTCTCTATGTGATAAAATAATGCTGGGGTTTGAGTGCTCATCTTTAAGTAAGGGAGTAAGACATGTATACAGGATAACAGTGCAATGACTTCAATGCCAGGAAAGAGGCAGTCAGGACTACTTCTCACAAGAGAGGGCCCAAGAGTTGACCTATGAGTGGTGAACCAGAGTTGGCCAGGGGTTCACAGAGATGAGATTTACTCCAAGGGAACGGCCAGTACAAAGGAGCAACTGTGGGCAGAGCACAGTCACTAGCATGGCCTTACTCACCTCTATGGGTCTAGGACTGAGTGTATTATCTGGCACACGAGGGTCTAGGGTTCACTCCGAGAAGCCTGAGATGAATAGAATGAGGTGCAGAGGCATGAGCTGAGGAGAATAACATAGACCTGCACTGGCCACTGGTCAGTGGTGGCATGCAGGGAGCACTGGATGTGGGATCCGAGTCATTTAGCCATTAGCTGATTGCACGGCCTTCAGTAAGTCATCTTGACATCTCTCAATTTCAGTTTTGTCTGCTCAAATTTAGGAGCTAAACCTGTGGAGCTCTGAGATCTCTTCCAGTTCTGTTCATATTAAAAAACATTTGCTAACTTTCTATTCAGTGCTGGGCACTGTGCTAGCCACTGGGGACCCAAAGATGAATAAGATACTATGCTGGTCATTCTCTTTGCTGCTCCCATGTGCTCAGAACCGTTCTCATTCCTTCGCTGCCCTACTCAGGACTCCAGGAGCCCAAGTCCCCTGCATCACCTAGGCGTCCTTGCCATCTGGCTGTTCATTCCAGTCACACAATGGGAGGCACCTGTGGGATGTTAGCAAGGGCAGGAGAGAGAGGTTGGGGAGTAGCTCCTCTTGGTCTTTGTTTGCTTCATCTATAAGGCAGGCTATGATCTCCTTTCTCAAGGATTACAGCTCCTGCCAGCAGTCTGTGTTTTATGGCTCTAGCCCTCTCTGAGATTCAGTAACACTATTTTCCACCCTTACTTCTCCAGACCCTGACACGCCAGTGGCTCACTTTGCTAGTGTCTGACTGCCTCAACTTCCTTTAAGCCTGTCCTCAAGCATCTTGCATAGTCTCTTCATTAAAATGTCTTCACTTCAACCACACGAATAGAATTCTATTCATGGCAAACTGCAAACTGATACAACTGGGGAGGCAGATGAAAAAATATGACATTTATACCAATATAAAATAGAATGAGAAAAGCAAGGAGAAAGGAATCCTGAAAGGCTGAGGAAGAAAGACTCAAGGGGAGAGGCTCAAGAGAGTGTCCCAGGATTGGGATGGAAGAGCTAGTGATGGACGCAAAGATGAAAGTTGGGACCAGAGAGAGTTTATTATTGTTGTTGCTACTGCTGCTGCTATTGCTTTAGTAAAAACAATTTTCCAGATGTACAGTTCAGAAAGAAGTAAAATCCACCATACTAGAAAAACGAGTAGCACATAATTGAGTGTGAGTGATAGGAGGACAGGCATACTTTCAGCTGTGAATTTGAAAGGGGGTTGATTTTTGTTGTTTTATGTTGATTGATCATTTTCAATGTCATCAGCTAAGTATGCAAATTTAGAAATTTAAAATATGTGCAAGCTCTGTACAAAAAGACAGATTCTTTGTTTGGTATAAAAAGTTAGCTGGGAACCAAAAAATGGACAAAGCCAACAATTTCTACACCAAAAACAATGAAATTCTTCCCTAATGCCCCTAATACTTAACATCATGATTCCACAGGTAGGGGCAGCTTCTAACTTTCTCCATTGTCACTTATGTTGGCATAGAGAACATGATGGCTTCCTTTGTGGTCTTCCAAGGGCAGATGTTCCGCTGCCCTGCTGTTGAGATCTCCCAAATTGTGAACAGAGCAGGAAAATGGACACTGCATCACAGAACCAACGATAGCAAGCTAGCATGCATGGAGAGCCAGCAATGTGGAAGTCCGGGCCTCTATTTTACATCATATTAGAGTGAGGAGCTCCAAGACTTAAGGGCCCTGTGACCTTTCCTCACTAGGACAAAATAGAAAATCTTATCAGAAATCCATTCACACGAGCAAAGTCAAGGAAGCGTCAAGACATTGTATGACAGAAATAACATTGTACCAAAACTCCCAGAGTTAGTTAATCACTCTGGTCTTCAGTTTCTTCATCTGTAAATCAGGGTTAATAATACTTCATAAACCTATTGAGAGGAGTAAATGAAATCATATAGGTATAAGACTTAGTCTGGGGTCACGCTGGGCTCAGACAACTTCATAGAGGCCTAGTTTGGACTGGGCCCAAGAGGTCTGATATGGTCTCTCATGATCCTTGTCATTTCCAGTCCAGAAAACATTCAGGTATTCCCAACACTCAGAGATCTTCAAGGAGCATTTTGAGAAGACCACAATGTTGCAACTCCTCCAAAATCATCTCCAATCCATCAGGGCAAGTCAACAGCCTCCCCTCTTATCTAACTTGACATTTCCATTATGAGAGTCATTCTTTGGGACTCACACAGCTGAATGAGCAATGACCAGACATTTTACACCTTTTCTATTCTCTATTAGTTATCTATCTTTATTACACACACACACACACACACACACACACACACAACTGTATCCACCACCTACCTATTTACACCAGAAATGACCAAATTGTACTAACTCAACCACAAACCCCATTTTCCTCCATTTTCTTCTACCATAATTGGGCCCTGGATGTTGCTAACCCCTTCACCCCAACCTGATCTCAGCCTCTTACTCAGTACCCATCTCACTGTTAGCTGCTTGCCACAATTCTTAGCTCACAGTAACTAAATAAATCCACCTATGTACTGTCTCAATTCTCTTCCCCTCCACTTAGAATTCAAGAAGCTTTCACCCCCTACCCACAGTTTGTTGTTCCCATTCCTAGCAGAAAGCAGGAATCTAAGGGAAGGAGAACCACATGACAGGAAAGAAGGAAAAGAAAACTTCTCCTAGCCCAGAACGTAAAGTTCTAGAGTGTTAGAATGAAATTAAACTGATGAAATACTTTGGACTGCCATTTAAATAAGCTTAATGAATTGGTCACTCAACAAAATAAATCTTCAGAGTTAAAAATCTTTGCTACCTAAACAGAAATTGAAAAACCACTGTGGGAACTTGAGGGGTCTAATGGATACACTTTCAGGAAAAGGATCTTTTATTAATGACGTCTATCCTCTCCCCATCATGGAGGCTACTGCTTTATCTCCCTATGAGGTAGACTTGACCATGTGAAGAGTATTAATAGAGTAGATTTCTAAATCTATCATCCTGTAGCCCATGCTAAAAATTACAAAATTATCTGATCAGAATTTTTAAATGGTGTGTATTATAGTCACAGCTTCTTGAGTTTGACATGTGTGATTTATTTGTTTTTAACAGCAGCAATGGCCTATTATACAGTAGGGACTCAAGAGATGTTCATTCCCAAAGTAAATGTGTGATATTGCAGAGGAAGAGTCAAGCCATACCCGGGTGCTGTGGAGACCCTCAGTCTCCTCCCTTGAGCTAGGTGTGCCATGAAGTTCTAGAGACTGCTAAACAGACAATTCTGCATGAGTACATGCAAGCTGTATCTTGTTCTAGATAGAGAGTCAGATCATTCCCAGGGTTGCTGGGGAAAAGGCAGAGACTCTAAGCAAGGTGTGAGGTCCCAGGCTGCTGAGCTAAGCCTACTATTCTCAGGATGATAAGAGCAGCTAAGGTTTCTCAGCTAGGGGGAATAGCAAGCTCTCTGAGATAGCCAATATCAAAACCATATGACTTTAAGGTGAATAACCATGGGCACAATCTTCTTTGAGGAAAAAAAAAAAACAAAAAGCTCTATTAAAACAAAAGTCCTAGCTGATTTCCAGACACACTCATAAATGAACAAATCATTCCCAGGCCAGCCTTCCAGGTCAGAAGTCCTGACTTCATTCTCTCAATACCCTCTTCCCAAACTGAAACAAACCCATTTTAAAATGTCTGTGTTCTCTATCAATGCAGGCAGACATTTTAAAGAGATTTTAAACACTATGCATTGCTATAGGGAGGAAAAGCTGACCACATCTGCATGCAAAGCAGTAAGAGACTAACTTCAATAGGTAAAATGGGTGCTTTCTCAAACTCCAAGAATATAAACAAACAAAGTGATTATTCTGATCTTAGTTCTGCAAAGATTAGCAATAGGAAACCAGAAGTGATATTATTTTCTAATGTTAAAAGAAGCTTGTTGGCAACTTCTTTTGAATTATTACTACCAACCACAGTACCAGTGTTAAAGAAAAAAATTGTTCATGACAATTGTGTCAAAGACCAAAATTCAAACAAATTGAGTTTTAATAATCTAATTAGCTTTTATTAGTTTTCATGAATCAGGCAGCATCCAGCCTATAAAGTATATAGGAACTCCACTGGTTGTAGCAGAATGGTCAGTTTTTTGTAAGGCAGCTTCAGCAGGAACAAAGAAACAGCATAGTGCAAAAAACTGATGGGTTAACATAAGGTTACTTTATTTTACTTCAGATTACTTTCCCTTATTAATTAAAGTAGTGGGGACTGCCTCATCATGCTGATTCAAGTTAACTGGGCCCCTTTTATGATTGCTGTGACTCTCTTGTTTTTTGATTTGTTTGTTTTTGTTTTTCCAGAAAACTTCTCTGTTTAGAGATTTGACTATCATCTCTTTTGACTTCCTCAAAGGTCAGAGCTTATAAGTAAACAGCTTGGGTTTTTCTTTGGTGACATACAATCTTAGCATGAATGACCATTTTGGATTGGTCTATTGGAGCCGAATGCGGGAGCTCAATCCAATCAATGGCCTCCCACAATTTGATTTAATACCTGTTAAACATGGTAAGGCAGACTTTCTTCAAGAGGCAGAGGGTGTGTCTATAGGTATAGAAACCACCACCATGGGATATTAAAGTAGGGAAGAGAGATTGGGTTCAATTCTGACTCCAACAAAGACATATGGGGATCTATCACCAAGGAGCAGGGTGGGTGGGGAACGGAGGGTGGAAAATTACTGTATCTTGTTCTAGATAGAGAATCAGATCATTTCCAGAGTTGCTGGGGAAAAGCTAGAGACTCTAAGCAAAGTGTGAGGTCCCAGGTTGCTGAACTAAGTCTATTATTCTCATGAAATATTAAGGATAAGGGGGTTTCTGGATAAACTGACAATAGGATTATTGCTGAAGGCAGGCCAGGATGATAAGATATCCAGGGTAGTTAGATTCTAAGGGTGCGGGATTTTCTCTAAACTGACTTAGCCAGATTCTTGTTCAAAACCGGATTTTATAAGGACAGAGAGGAAGGTTCAAGGTCAGGGCTAGTCTAACAGATAACTCAAACTGAAATTCTGGTCAAAGGAGAGCCTTTGTTACTGGTAACATAGTAGGCTTCAATAAATAATTGTTGATTGGACAAATCAACAGTTTTTTCCCAATCCACCAAACTCATTACTTCTAACACCAACTTTGTGTGGTAGCGCCCATCTATGGAAGTGGTTAAATTCTCTCTTCCTTCAGGTTCATCCTGTATTCTACACCAAGTCATTTCCCCACAGAATCTTTTCCATCCCTTGTGCTACTTTCTTATAAGTAAGGAAATTAAAGCTGAGAGAGAAGGTCCAAGGCCATGGGTCAGCCCAAAGGCAGGATAGGGCAGTTCACTAAGAACGTAAAGCACAAATCCACCTTCCTCTGCTGTGAGGATGGATCTTAAAGTGCTGGCTCATCACTTCAGATACATCCCTTATATTCATCCATGTTATGGCAGCTTTCAGCAATGGCAACTCTAGCAAACAGAGGTGGTGACAATGACTCAGAGTACATGAGTTCTTATAGACTCAAGGACTTCAGAAAAGAAAATATTCAAAATCAACATGACATCTAACACATTAACCATGTTAACGTCTTCCTTCTAACACCTCCTAGGGTCAAGGTGGAGAATAATGACATTTGAGATTGGAAAAAGAGACTAGAGAGATCATTTTAAGAACATTTGAGCCCCCTAATTTCATAAGTATTTCTTAATGCTCAGGGAAAGAAAATGTGACAAAGAAGTATTTTAAGTAGATATTTTCCAGTTCACTAAATTTTATATTGCAAAATTCAATGTCTTTTTTTAAATCTCCCAGTGGCCTTTTTAATATTTGATGACAGGGATATTGTCTTTGATTTTTGTTTTTTGGTACCTCCTCTTGGCAACCAGTAATGTTGGTGCCTCCTAAATTTTTCTGAGTAGTTTCTCTAAAAATTAACTCAGCTATTTTTAAACATAGCTATTCTCATCCTCAATTTATGGATTTATTCGATAAATAGATTTTGGCACCTGCAGTATGCAAATCACTGAACCAGGCACCATGGAGTCTATAAGAGTAAGACAGAGTCTGCTATGAAAATTAGAAGGGGGATTGCTTCATCATCTTCTATCCTGGAAAAGCAGAAACCATTTGTATTTCAAATAAAAGGAATTTAATATGTGGGAATTGGTTACACATGTGATGGAAGAACAAGGAGCCCATCAGGGAATGGTGAAACAATCCAGAAGTAAACAATAGCGGGCACCACAGCCACCCCTAGACAAGAAAGACAAGAAAAACAAGAAGACTGTTCCCGGAACCCAAGGGCAGAGACCCCCATCAGAGCCTGGAACTTTCAGGTGGGAGTTGAAGCCTCAAGGAGATACAGTTCTCTTGACACACCTCCCAAGGCAGAGGGATAGTTTCTCAGGCTAGCACCTCTCATCGGTCTCACCCAATATGAAACCAGTTGAAGGAATTTGGGCAGCACAGGCCACAGGTCAGCCCCTGTGATATAGAACAGAGCGGGGAAAGGCCAGGTGTGGGTCTGTGAGCAAGCAGGCCATCCACGAGGAGCTTTGATGCCAGAGTAACAGTCAAATTCAAATTAGCAATATCACAGAGAAAGTAAAATAAGTGTTCAATAAATTAATAATATTGCCTTAACTGAATTACAAACAAAAACTCATGAAAATTTGGGGAAAATATGTAAATTTCACTTAAAATTGCTGATACCTTATGAAAGAGACAGTACTCTGGAAATTCGGGGAAAGGGGACAGAATTTCAAAAGCTAGAGGAGGAGTAGAAGGGATTCAATTTGCAAAAATATAAAAACACATAAATAATCTGGAGTCATCTGCCGAGACCATATTGAAGATGGAATGAAGTACCAAGTTAATGAATGTAAAAAATTTTTTTTGATAGAGCAATAGGAGTCACTGAAGATTTGGGGCCCAGAAAGTGACAAAATCAGTTTGGCAGAATTAGTTTGGCAGTAACAGAAAATTCCATTGGGAATGGAGAAGTCAGGTAAAAGGTAATAAAGTCTTGAACCAAGGGGATGGCCATAGAACTACATGGAACCTTCTCTAATTGATTTAGTGCCATCCAGTTAGAGGCATTGTGAACACAACCAGAAATGGGAGCCCTCTGAGAACTCAGAAAAGACGTCCGTATTGTGTCTTAAGCTTAAGAAGAGAACAGGAGTGGTGGGAGGAGGAGACCCAGAAGAAAATAGAATTTCAGTAGAAAAGGTTTCCCAGAAAAGTAAATGAGAAATTGTGTAAAATGCAGCAGATAAGTTGAGGAGAATGGATATTGAAAAGGGGCGATAGAACTTTTAATTTTAGAGAGAATCTCAGGAAGTATCCAGAACTGAATTTGAAGTCAAAAGAGTTTTGCTCAAGGCACACATAAAACAATTTCTCTCTACATATTATTACCTTCTGCTCCTGGCCCCCAAATTATTCCTGCTCCATCCTAATGTCAGGATATATGTAGTTTGTTCTGTCCTCTTTGGCTCTTCTCTCTAGCATGACCTTTCAGTTCCTACACCCACTGCTAAATGCTTCCATATTTCAAAAGCAAGTGGATTGTCATGGTCATGTCAGAATGCCCACAGAAACCAAAGAGAGTAGAGTCACCCCATACCTAATTTGGTTCCCTAATGATGTGCCTATTATTATGCATCTAGAAGGGACTATGGGCATGGTAAGCAAAGACTGATGTGTCAAATAGAACTAGTGTCTAACTTCTGTAGTTAAATACTCAACAAAACATAAGCATTTTGTGATAGGCTTGATTAGCATGGCTTTAATTTTCTCTAGTACTTCTATAGAAAGCATGCACAAAGAGAAAATACAAGCTAGAATATATAGGATAGCACATGTTTCTGAGGTGGTATGTTAGGTCTGCAGAAGTTCAAGCATTGTAGAGAAGATATCTACAGAACTAAGTTTAAACCACTTAGGCTGCAATTCAGAATGCTGTACAACCTGATAACAGCCTACTTTTCCAACATTATCTCTCTAGTCTTTCAAGTCAATAACTCAAATTCAAATAATTCAGCAAACAAGCACCTGCTCTGTTCCAGGCCTTGTGCCAGTCATTACTCCAAGCACCCACCAGCCGGGCCTCTTCCATTTAAAAAAATCACTTCCCCCATTCCTTGCTGACCAGGCTTTCCTCAGCAGGAATGCCTTTACCCCGCTCTGAGCAAATTGTGAAATTCCTCAACCCAGGACAGCATACTTGGTGGACAGGAGCAGGGCTTTGCAACCTGATTGCCTTGGATTCCAATCCAGCTCCACCATTAACCAGTTGTGTGACCTTGGGCAATACTTAAACTCTTTATGCTTCAGTTTCCTCCTCTAGTCTTCCTTAGAGGATTGTGATGATCAAACACATGTAGAAGTTCTTAGACGAGTATGTCAAGATATTTAGAACTGTACTAGAAATTTGGCAACTGTCCAATGTTAAAAAGCCGTAGTAGTACTAAGTAATAGTTCTAGTAGTAGTAGTATCATGGTGCCCAGCTGAAGGCACCTCCTTTGTAATACCACGTGCTCATGATGACCCTAGCACATGGTTCAGACTCACGTGGTTCTGATCATATGTGGCCTTGCATGTGTTTTATATCTAATAGATAAAATTTCTTTTGGAGGCAGAGTGTTACACTCATTTTTTTATTCCCCCAACACACACAAGCACATGCACCACAGTACCAAAATAATAGTAAGGTAGTGGTGTGTGTGTGTGTGTGTGTGTGTGTGTGTGTGTGTGTGTGTAGATTAATTCAGTGGACTCTCAGGAAAATTCTATAGAGGATGAACAACTATAACTCTCTCATCACAAGGAAACATCAAAGATTGTGGTTACCAAAATGGTAAGAAGGTAGCTGTAGAATCTCCTCAATGGGGTATTAGTAGTACATACCCTATTATTCCTTCTAGTCTGGATTAGTTTAGATTCATTTCTACTAGAGGCCAGGGAATGAACAAAATAATTTATAATTCCACCAGTTCACCCTTCAGAACAACTCCAGACATCATACATCCAAAATCTGCTTTGTTAAATGCAGACTAGGTGGGAGTCAGGCCAGGGCCCTGTACCCCCGAACTTAACCCACAGGCATGATGCTGGGACCAGCTGGGGATAGCCTGTTTCTGGTGAGACAAAAGCCATTGACTGGTAGCTTTAACCATGCAAAGAAATGATCACAGCTGCTTCATAGGTAATCAGCAAAGAATGTCAGGAGGAAATGACCCAAGGGAGTAGAACCGCTTCTGCCCTCATAGATGGTAGTTTCACAAGTCATTGGACAAATGACAAGCTGGAAATAGCACACTACTAGCATTAGTGATAGTACTGGGAAATGGCTTTAGTCTGCAAGCTGAACCACATATCTGCCACCTCTTGCTCAAAGGAACCAGTGCCCGAAACAGATAAATTCCCCAGCATGACTAATTCATTCAGTGACGATCTCTTTGCGACTTTTCCTCATGCTGACTGGAAATGAGGTGTCAATGAATGCATATACTTAAGGAAGCCTTGCTGTTCTGAAGCACATCCTCCTCCCTTGGACAAATCCTCTGAGGCAGAATTGAACATCACCCACAGCACAGCGGGCTCACCATTATCTTCAGGCCCTCCTCCAGCTACAACTAAGGAGATAGACCTAACACCTCGGTTTACTCCTGAAATCTGTGTTAACTTCAGTGCTAGACTATCAATAAACATTAAGGTGTATAATTTTGGAAATTACACTTTGCTTTTATAAATTAAACTGTTGCAAAACTCGCCCTGCAGCATCATCATATTCACTCAATTTTGTGTCTATTTGTCACTGTTTCCCCAAGTTTGGCTGTACAGAAAAGTAATCCCATGAATTATAAATAGGAAGTCACTGAAAGAAAGAGTTCTGGGTCAAATGAGTTTGGGAATCATGGTCATATGCTTCCTTGAGTGGGTGATAAAGACTACAATCCCCTTGAAAGTCCCCTGTCTATGGCCTAAAAGAGTCCCTACCCTTCCCAAGCCTCACGGATGCCCAGGAGTGGCTTAAATATTGAGGTGAATTTTGTTCATGACATTAAATTAGAGCCTACTGGGGCGAGATGAAGAAGCAGTCCAGTGATCACAGACTGAACCCAGAAACTCTGGGTTCACCTGTGGGAGTGAGCAGCACACACAGGATAAGGTCACCAGTGAAACGTGTTGGGCGACTGGGAGATTTTGTTTGGGAGGCCAGCAGGAACAACTCCCTACTGTCTGGGTTAAAATGTGTTTTTCAAGCCAGGTGCAGTGACTCAAGGCTGCAATCCCAGCACTTTGGGAGGCAGAGGCTAGAGGACTGTCTGAGCCCAGGGTTCAAGACCAGCTTGGGCAACTTGGAGAGACCTTGTCTCTACAATAAATCAAAAAATTAGCCGGGCATGGTGGTATGTTCCTGTGGTTCCAGCTACTTGGAAGGCTGAGGTGAAAGGATTGTCTGAGCCCACCAGATCGAGGTTGCAGTGGCTATAAATGTGCCACTGCACTCCAGCCTGTATGACAGTGAGACTCTGACTTAATAAAAAAATGTTTTTCCTTTTTTTTTTTCCAGCTTGTGTTTTTCAATGTCATGAAAAGTCTAAAAACTCTCAACAAACTCTCAAAACCCCTATTTTTGAAAATAAATTTATCTAAAAAATAATCTTGAAAGGAGGTTAAAATTTGCCTGCAAAAGTCTCACAAAGAGTAGCAGCAGCTACACTATGGAAGGACGATTCAAGACCATCAACTACCTTCCTGTTTTTCTAACATGTAGTTTTATAAGCAAAAAGTCAGTCATTAAATTCATGAACTGAGAATGTCCCTTTATTGATTCCAGATGCAACTGCTTTTCAAGGTTCCCTTCAGTTGAGTAATAACCTGAGGTATAATGAATTCATTATCTAGTGAAAGTGCTGACTCTTCTGGACGGTATTGGAACGCTTCCTTCCTGCTCTCTGTTTAATTATCAGTTCAATAAAAATTCAGTAGTTTAGCCAAACTTCTCTGCTCAGGCAAGCCCAGAAATGCACTGGGGGGTAGGGGGTGAAAAACAACTTTCTTCCAAAGGGAACAATGTTCCATCACTCTGCTTCTTCATCACACCACAGTATGCTCTAATTTAATGTCATGAACAAAATTCACCTCAATATTTAAGCCACTTCTGGGCATCCATGAGGCTTGGGAAGGGTGGGGACTCTTTTAGGCCACAGACAGTCTGTCAAGGGGATTGTAGCCATAATGCCTGTGTACCTGACTTAATTCACTCAGTTGCTTAACCAGAGAATCAGACTGTGAATTGGAAGAACCAAGTAACAGTTCTGCCTCTGCTACCAGCTGTAACAACGGGTGATTCCCTTCACCTCTTGGTGCTTCCATTTTCTAATATGTAAAGTGAGGTGATTTGGACCAGATGATCTCATAGTCTCTTGTGGCTGCACTTCTAACCACTGCACCGAGGCTCTGTACAAAGACAAACCACATCTTTCTTGCCTCCACTGTAACTCTAACACCAAGTACAATTTCTAGACTATAACAGGGGCCAAATGGGTGGTATTTTTAAATGTATAAAAACTCAAATAAATAAAATGCTGAGTTTTACCCCAAATATGCAGCTGGTTTGTATAATTCAGGACAATTGTTCCTCTTTTCACTCATTTTTGTCTCAATGTCCTAGATGATACCCAATTGTCCCCTTACTAGATTTACTTGGCTAGTGTATTGAGTCCCATTGTTGCCTATCAAAGGTAATATAAATCCTCTAGTAAGGACTTTTAGAAAGAACATATAAATAATCTGACCAGGTATGGTGGCTCACCCATGTAATCCCAGCACTTTGGGAGGCTGAGGTGAGAGGAATCCCTGAGCCCAAAAGTTTTAGACTAGCCTGGGCAACATGGCAAGACCTTGTCTCTATAAATAAATGTGTGTGTGTGTGTGTGTGTGTGTGTGTGTGTGTGTGTGTGTGTGTGTGTGTGTGTGTGTGTGTGAAAGAAAGAACATATGAATAATCTAATGTGTCAGACACATCTATTTGAAGAAAATAGAAGTCAGCATTGGAAAAGAGCATCAGGATAGATGGTGATGACATTGTTTGTTAGAAGTTCAGAACACGACAAACCAACCTACAAAAAAAAAAAAAATCACAGATTCTCATCAAAATAAAAATAGTGCTGGCCGAGGAAAATTATAAAGGTCAGGCATTTGTTTCTATATCTTCAAAGTTCCCTTTCCAGTCCCTTTCTTAAATTCAACAAAGGACTCATCATTTACCATATTTGCATGCTTAAGTCTTTCATCTTGTATTGTGCAATTGAAGAGAATCGTTAAAGGAATTTCAGACAATAGAAAACAAATGGGGAGATCTTTGGCCGGAGAGTTCCGTGGAAGGCAGAAACGTCTTCATACTTTTAAAACTGCACTACACCTAAAACTGGCCCTAAACGAAAACTTCTAGAACTTTTTCAGTGCTGATGTCTGGGGTTTAGGGTAGAGTGACAGATGACACAACACTTACCTAAAAGAAACAAAGAACTGCCTGGTCTACTTCCATTTTCCTATTCCTGCATGCTCAGGATCAGGGCTCAGGGCTCACTCTGGGTCTTATAGTTGAAAAAGGTCTTAGAGATCATCCCCTCTTAAACAGAATTTTTAAAAAATCAATGCCCAGGTTCAGGTGTCCCCAACTCCCTGGCCACTGATAAGAACCAGACCACACATCAGGAGGTGAGCGGGGGCAATTGAGTAAAGCTTCATATGTATTTACAACCCCTCCCCGTTGCTCGCATTATAGCCTGAGCTTCACCTCCTGTCAGATCAGTGGCAGCATTAGATTCTTAAAGGAGTGGGAACCCTATTGTGAACTGCACATGCAAGGAATCTAGGTTGTGCACTGCTTATGAAAACCTAATGCTTGATGATCTCAGGTGGAGCTGAGGTGGTGAAGCTATATATTTCACTATGTATTACAATGCAATAATACTAGAAATAAAGTGCACAACAAATGTAATGCGCTTGAATTATCTTGAAATTATCCCACACCACTCCCACTGCTCCCTCCCCCATCCCATCCCCTCCATGGAAAAATTGTCTTCCATGAAACTGGTCCTTGATGGCAAAAAGGTTGGGATCACTGCCCTGGTGATAAAGTTTTGTTTTTTAAAAAGGATAAATGTGTAGCCAGGATATCAGATGTGAGGAGTATTTAGAAGGAGAAAAATGTTTGAACCACTGAACCTACATTGGTCCAGACACAAAGAGATCATCCTATTTCTGTTCATCCTATTTCCTGTTGCTAGAATCATTATTATGATTACTACTACTATTATTTGATGATTTTGTTGTTCTTTATAGTGAACTAGTCTACCTAAGAGCACTTTGAATTTAAACAAAATTAAGCAATAAGCTTATTGATGTCTATATACTGTATCTTAAAGATACTGTCTTTTTTCCAGTTCTATTTATTATCATAGCTAAAGATTGTAGATCTTCTAGCTCTTGCTTATATAGTCCAA
This sequence comes from Carlito syrichta, assembly GCF_000164805.1. Classification (NCBI taxonomy): domain Eukaryota; kingdom Metazoa; phylum Chordata; class Mammalia; order Primates; family Tarsiidae; genus Carlito; species Carlito syrichta. The sequence continues at coordinate 90,823 of NW_007082822.1, forward strand.
GCTGTGCCAGACACAGTATTTAGAGATAGATAGATAATATAGATAAATCTAAATTCTCAGGAAATTTTAAGAACAATTTTTTGACATGATTACTATTATTTTCCCTCATTTGACATATGAAGAAAATGAGGCTTGGCTAGGCTGAGAAGTATGCCCAACTTCACAAAGCAAGTAAGAGATTTCAAGCAACAGCAAATAAGTGCAACACTGTTTTTGCAAGACAGTAAGTAGGATGGTAGTATCATTTCTGTATCTATGGATAGTTACTCCTATAAATAAAATTTAAATCATTAGTTCTTTGAAATAAAACTAGCAATCCTTTAACTTACTCTATGGCATAAGATATTCAGTAACAGATCCAGAAGTAAAATAACGAAAAGCAATAAAAAATAATTAAATAATAGTAGTAGTAATCATAATAATGATGATGATAGCAACAAGAAGTAGGGGAAATAGAGAAGAGTTAGCATTTCCTTAGATTTTTTGCAAGTGACTTTATAGAATTTTCTTCATTTGAGATCTTCTAAAAACATAGAAAAACATGCAATATAGATATCTGTCTCCAAAAAATGGCAACTGGACTAACGCACTAGACAGTGAGATCTCACAGACTACACAAATGATGTTCTTTAAAGTGTTTCTCAATTTTGGCAAGTGTTCAGATGTTTTATGGATGTGGTCATCAAAGTCATTGTGAATATGAGACTGGAATTCTGTGACTACTACAGCTTGGCAACAAATCTCCTTCAGGATAATATCTCTTGCTGACCAGTTTATGGCAAGTGATTGGTTTATGACTTCAAAGTTCATCCTGATATGAGTTTAGAAAATGTTTTCCATATTGGCCTTAGAACAAACTCATACTTTCACCAGCAAGGGCCTGGATCTGAAGCTCCCCTAAGATTCTCTCCCAGCTTCACCAGATTCCTGGGTCTGTGACACAATTACCACACATTCATTCAATCAGCATTGAATATGTGCAGATGATTTGCCTATTACTATGCTCTTTGCAGTGAGAGATGCCAATAAGTCAAGACATGGTCCCATCAAGAAGGAAATTAAATATCATGGATTTGGAGCCACATGTTACTTATTGCTAACCTTTCCTGGAGTCCCTGGGCCAAGAAGGCTCAGCCTCAGTGCCCTGGAGTTGGTATTGTGGATAACTACAAGTCTCAAATATCTTTTAGGCGGCAGCTCCCTGACTCCAACCTCCCTGTCCATTTGCTTTGGCTCCCATTCCAGGAGGTACAAAGCTATGTTGTTCAGAGTTTCTCAGAGGATTTCTCCTCTCAAGATGGTTGATCTATCCAGAAGTACAATATAGCTTTTTCTAGTGAACTATGGCCAACTGGTATTTTTATATATTTCTGAAATGGGAATGGAAAAAACAGAAAGGTAGAGAATAATATCTGGGTACCCCTTCTCGTCTCCGAGCACCACAGGATCTTCCTCAGCCCATTTCTGGGCACAACCTGAGCCTCAAGAAAAGGCTATTCTGTGCTGTGTGAGTACACCAGGTTGGCTCCTCCACACAACTTTGAACTTGTTGTGCCCCTGTGTCTGGGGTGCTCTCCCCAGACAGCTGTGGCCGTCCTTCTCCTAGTATTTTTAGATTGCTGCTCAAATAGCCCCTTTTCAGAAATGCTTCCTTTGTCCATCCTGTCTAAAAAATTAAAGCCTCTCCATCCCCCTGACTTCTCTACCTTAACTTATTTTTAATCACTTATCATCACCTGATGAAATATTTTTTTATTTGCTGTCTCCTCCCACCAGAATGTAACCCCCCAATAAGAGCAACTTTGTTTCTGCAATTGTCCAGTTCCCAGCACTTAAGAAGCACTTAATCGGTATACATTGAGTTAAAACAAGAACCTTCACATCTCTAAAATAAAAAATAAAATAAAAACAATATTAAAATGTATGACAGACAGACCTATTTACTTTTAAGCCCAGAGATCAATTGTCTGAGCAAGGAGACCAACTTATTTTTGAGAGCTGGCTCAGCCTACAAGATTATTTAGGTGTTGTTTTTCTTTTGTCCTGGCATCGTGCACCTTGCTCTTCATTCCCAGAGCTTGTTTAGCCCAGAATCTCAGGAAGGATTTGGAGAAGGCTTATTAAAGGCTAAGATTTGGACCTGCACACATATTCAGGCTCAAGATCAGACTTGTGGTAAAACCACAGACACACACAGAGTGGCTGCTGACTCCACCACAGTCAAAGTTTGATCACAGCACAGAAATGGGAAATTAACTGTGGGAGAGCCAATTAGCCAGGAAGCTCACTCTCTTGAACCACAACTGATTTTGAAAGTTAAACGTTTTGTGGGATCTTGCTTCCTCATTCTCAGTGACCTAAAGCGGAGGCACAAGGGAGGTTTGCCCAACATCCCACAGTGTATCAGCAAAAGTATTGGGCTTGGAAACCACTAGGGTTCCGTATTTCCTGCCTATGATCACACTAAGAGAACCCTGAAGAGGTACACGGAGTAAGACAGGAGGAAGGAAACACGCACACAAACTCACACTCACACACACCACATACTACTGAAGGGATACAGAGCAGCCCTTCCCAAGTTTTCGATAATCATGACAATCTAGTCTTTCCCCTTGAAATCTTCCTGGAAAAATATGTGCTTTCTTATTTCTAAACTTACGAGTGCTTTGTTATACCTCTTCCTTTGAGCACATCTTTTCTGTTTTCATCAGTGCTCTCTAGGGAGCACCGAGGGGACTAAATCTCTTGCATTTCAACTTTCCACAATCCAAAGACAACCCAGAGGTTTACAAGGTTTCTCATCCTTAACCTCCTCAGGCAGAAGTGTCTTTTAAAAAGTCTGTTTCACCTATGACAAAAAAGCGATTTGAAGTTTATAACATTCTGTAATATCTCCCTTCAAAGGGCAAGTTGAACTTCAAGGCTTCAGCACTTCAACAATCAGAAGAAAAACACAAACTAATAATAGATGAAAAAGATTTGGCAGCAAGTGGGCAAAGGCAGATGAATAATGTACTTCTACCATCTTTCTTTTCATTCTCCCTCTCACTGCCTGGTGAATCTCTTATTACTAGTTCTTCTTCAATAACCTCCCTTTCATCCATTCGGTATCTTCAAACTTCAATCTCATGCACAAAGCTAACAGCTTAATCTTTTAGTTGATATAAGTCGACTCTTTGCGCCCAGTTAAAATCAGCGCTCTTTACTGTGGTAGCTAAGAATCACCACAATCTGCTCTCGCTATTGTGGTGGTTCTCAAAAGGAGAGACAGTATGTCCTCCCAGGGACATTTTTGTTGTCACAACTAGGGGCATGCTAGTGGTATCTAACGAATAAAGATCAGAGATGTTGCTGAACATCCTGCAATGCACAGGACAACAATGAATGATCCAGTCCAGCATATCAATAAGTTGAGGAATCCCCTTCTATAGGCTTCTCTGCACTCTTTTTATTTTTATTTTTAACAGTCAACTTTTTAATGGATGACTTGCAATCCCCTAAACATTGTTTGTGTGTTCAAACCCTTGAGCCCCCTCCGGGTCCTCCCTCCACCTTAGGAAGCCTTAGAGCATTTCTTTAGCTGGCAGACCCCTGTCTTTAAGACTGATCTCTTTGAAAGCTTCCTAGACAGATGTGCTCTTTGCTTTTTCTAAGTTTATCGAGTGCTTTGCTGTTCCCCTATTATGACATTTATCACCATAATCTGGAATTATGTACTAGAGCTCTAAAAAAATGAAAAACTTGACTGGGCTTGGTGGCTCAACCTGTAATCCCAGCACTTTGGGAAGCTGAGGTAAGTGGATTGCCTGAGCCCATGGGTTCAAGACCAGTCCTGGCAACTTGATGAGACCTTGTCAATACAATAATTCAAAAAATTAGCCAGACGTGGTAGCGTGCGCCTGTAGTTCTGGCTACTTGGAAGGCTGAGGTGGAAGGATCGCCGGAACCCAGCAGGTCAACACTGGGGTGGCCGTGAGCGTGCCACTGCACCTAGCCTGGGCAACAGAGTGAGACTCCAACTCGGAAAAAAAAGAAAAGAAAACCTTGTCTTGCTTGTTCATGGCTGTATGGCCAGTACCTAGATAATAGAATGTAGCAAATGCTAAATAACACTCATTGATCAAAGGAGGATGTATGCATGCTCTTAACTCATTGTTCTCCTATCAGATTAAAGTTCTCTAGAGCTGGAACTTTGAAACATCTTCAATTGTTCTTTGAATCCTGCACCACCCCTTCTCTAGAAGGTGCTTAGTGAATATTGGTTAGATGTCTAAATATTTAAATAATTATATGTAGAGTAGAACAAAAATACTAAATAAATACCTAAATCCAAAATAATATACTATATTAAATAAATATACAAGTAAAAGAGAGAGAAAAAATAAAATAAAATAAGGGCAGTAAAAATTCAAGTCCTAGGCCATAGTTCACTCATCTCATTCTTAAATTATTTCAAAGAATCATGTCACAAGTATGTTCTGATGTCTTCTATTTCCTCATCTTTAAGAAAAACACAAAAATGAGCATTTAAATGTCAATTGCTCATCTGGAGAGCACATGAAAAAGAAGACACGCAAAGACAGGATGCATTGCTAACTGTGCCTGAATAGAAACTAATACAAATGCCCCAAAAACACTGATTTCAACTTCTAGTGACACACCACAAACCTCTTGCAACATGGAGACACTAAGTGCAGACTCACTATGAACAAATTATCATGACAATATTTAAGAATAGAGATAAATAAGGGGAAGACAGCAGTAAACTGGGGTCCCTAGTAGAAATTCAACTTTCCAATTAACTTTAATTAATTAATGTGCTACAGTTTGTCAAAATGTTCTCATATCCTGTATTCAGTGAAGACAGGAAGAGCCCATCATAATTTTCTGGGGACAACTCCATTTATTCTTGGTTTGGCATTTCATAATCCCTCTTTCTTTTTTTCAGACATACTGATTCCATCATTTTAATCCTTCCTCATAGGTTTTATCTTCTACTTTATAATCATTCTCCTGTATAATTCTTTATCCTGTCTCAAATTGTATAGGTAGAAATAAACTTCACTTTTTAATTAGCACTTACTATGTATCAGATACCCTGATGAGCTCTCAACATGTATTCTTTCATTTAATTCTTAGGAGATCCCTAAAGGACAAGTATTATTATTATTACCCCCATTTTCACGTGAAGGAATTGAGGTTTAGAAAGTTTAAGGACCTTGCCCAAGGTCACACAGCTTAAATGACTCAGAGTTTTTCTCAGTTTTGAGTGGCCTTATTTTAAAATATATTTGAATTTCCTCAAGCTTTAAGTAAATACTTATTGCATGCCAGAAATGATCTAGGCTTTGTGATGGCTTTGGAGAGAAGATGGCAAGCAATAAGATGCATGGTCTTTCCTCTCAGGAAGCTGATAGTCTCCTGAACAAGATGGATATTAATCCAATTATCACCATATTTGACCATAAATTTACAAACTGAGCTTAATTCTCAGATGGACAAGAAACAAAGGCTCTGAGAATGTGCAATCAAAGAACCTATCATGACATTGAAGTGAGGAAAGGTTTCCCTGAGGAAGTGTTCTCAGTTGAGATCTGAAGGATGGTTAGGAGTCAGAGAAGGATGCAGAATTGGGATGGACAGTGTGATGGGAAACCTTTCAAAAAGAATGAGCAGCACATGCTGAGATCGTACCAGGAAGGAGTGTGGCACAGTCAGCAAACACAGAAGGTTTGCAAGAAAGAAAAAGCAGTGCCTGATGAAGCTAGAGAGCATATGGGGCCAGACTGAGCACAGGTTCCCCTAGAAGCAGGATTGTCCCCTCTGAGACAAGGATTGGGTTCAAGTACAGTTTAATTAGAAGGTGATTTCAGAGAGTTCAGTGAGGGAGGAGGAAAGTGAGAGAAGGAAGAGAGAGAAGCAATAATTGGTCAGTAACTAGCAGACCTCTGAGCTACTGGTCCTCAATTCCATTAGGACCTCTGAGAGCCTGTGTAGAACATAATTCAGATATGTCTCACTGAGGGGTCAGAAAGGTGGGTCATTAATTCCCCAAGCTCCCGGCTCAGAGGTGCTCCTGAAGACTTTAGTGTACCTTCTGGGAGAGCATGCTGGGAGCTCTGCAGGTGGAGGAACTCCCTCCAGATATGATGTATGGCTGGAGCATGGTTGGTCTTTTCTTCAGGCCTTACTCAACTCTACCCTAAGAGCAGTGGGGGAGTTATGCAGCCATCTTGCTGGGGTGAGGCAGTAGCCTAATTTGACTTAGAGTTGGAATGGTGTCTGCAATGTGGAGAACAGGTTGGAGGGAGGCAAGGGTGGATGTCAAGGGGCAGCTAGGAAGTTAATACAGGCAGGACCAGCTATAACACCGTAGGGACCAGTGCAAGATGAAAATGTAAGGCCCCTTGTTCACAAAGCAGGATAAAAGTGCTTTTAAATTACCTAAATATAGAGTATTTTTCTTTCCTCTGTTCTCTCTCTCTCTCTCTCTCTAACCTGTCCTGATGGAGGGTTTTTTAATTTATTTGTTTGTTTGGGGTTTACTTTTTTTTTGCTATTTAGTATCATGCTTCCTTGGACACAAGGATACTCATGGGATGAGCACAGATTCACTCACCAGCACACAGAAGTCCCATCCTGTGACTTAGCGTGCACATGCAGCCCCACCTGGTGCCAGGGTCCCCCTCCAGTCACCCTCTGAATTGAAGTGCCATGCTCCAGCTGGGAGTAGGGAAAGAAGCCAGGCATCTCCTCTCCCCATGGGTCTGCCTCCTGAATGTACAGCAGATGGTGACTCCAAAAGAATCATATTCTCCACATTAGTACTTGGATCTGGGGTGGGCAAGAAATTCACCCTCACTAAGTCACCTGTTAAATGCACCATGGCATTGACAGTCAAGGGCAAGGACTCACTATGGCCTGCCTTAAGACCCCACACCAACCCCAGCTCTCCCAACACCTGTGTCCTGGTAACTGTCAGAGGCAGAAGGTAGCAGTAGTCATGGAAGTAAGGAAGAGGAGGTTAGACAGGGCCAGGGCCACCAGAAACCAGGGGAATAGATAACCAAGAACCTTCCAAAAAGGCAGAGAGGCAGCAGAAAATGAAACTGTGGATAAGCCAAGACTCACAGTTCCATTAGACTCCACTTAAAAAATACAATGATCATTAAGAAGTTCAAGACACCATATGCAAAACATTAAACCTTAAATGAAGAGCCCTTTGGGGTTTAAGTCCCTGTTTGATTGTGTTGTCACATGCTCACCAAGTTGACCAAGGACAGGGAGGATGGTTGGTAGTGTAGAAGATACAGGTTAGTGGAGATATGGAGAAGTAAACCAACATGAAAAATATTCTGGAGATTAAAAATATTACTTAATAGCAGCTGGCTATGGGTTTGGTATGAATTGGTATAATGGAGTAAAGTGGAGAAATGTGGGAAAGGAAGTTTGTGTATCTACAGCAAGGTGTCCCTTCAAGAAAGAACTTGCTAGTCAGCTGCAAGAAATGCAGTTAGTTGATGTCCTCTACTCATTAGCACCTTCAGGATCTGGCCACACTTTTCCCAGGCAACCCTCAACCAATGACTGCACACAGCCGGGATATTAGTCCTGCCTTTCTGCCTAAGGTGGGACTCCTGTCATCTTTTTTCTCTGGTTCTCTCTTTTGTATTTCCCAGAACTTTGTCAGATCTGCATCATAATTTGAGACTCCCATTGCTCAGTTCTGCTTCCTCCCCCTTTTCCTTCCACAGGTATGAGATCTGCATGAATCTCCGAAGACTCTCTTCCCAATCCTGTCTCCTTACTCTTTTATAGACATTATTCTTCCACTACATAAACCTCTACCTCCAACTCAGCTTTTCTTCCCAATGAATCTGCTTGATAAAGAGTTTCAAAGATATCTCCCAGCTAACAGTCTGGTGCATCTCCATAGGCTTATGGGACTACTATGAAATATCATCAATTCAACAAATATCACAGGGCACTGTTTTTTGCAAAGCACTATGCTCAATTCAATGAACAATGCAGATCAAGTTCAGTGCTCCTCAACAAGGTTATAGTCTAGATGGGAAGATAAGGCTCAAAATAAAATGAACGATGACTATTCCAAGTACCTGAAGAGAATTCTTTGCAAGAGATGAAAACCTCCAGATGTAGAGGTAGACCACACCTCAAAGATGAAATGGCAAGTTTTTACTCTGTCAACCTAAACAGTTTCTGGGCTGTGTGTGTGTGTGTGTGTGTGTGTGTGTGTGTGTGTGTGTATTGTCTCATCTCTGGAAAAAGTTAATATTTCATAAGCTACCCAGAAACCTACCTTGACTTCGTAAAGGGTCTTAACACAGACCCCAGCATTGTGTCCAAGAGTTTGCTAAATCTGAACAGGTTGTCCGAGGGAGTATGAGTTGGGCCTTGGTGGGGTCTGCAAAACAGGCCAGGTTGTCCTCCCTAAAGGCCCAGATGCCCTGCTCCACCAGGCCTGGCTGGGCTAATTTAGAAAGTTACTCACAAGGACATGCCTGTTTGATCCAAGGATGACATCAAAGGATTGATGTTCCATCTGTCAATTCTTACTTTTATCCATTTGCTCTTTATTTAAAGCAGTCATTTATAAGTAGAGGCTTATGGAATTAATAAACTCCAAATCAAATGATCATTCACTATATCTCTACCAGGTGTTCTGACGGAACAAAGAAAAGTGTTGAATCAAATGCTAAGCTTTGTGATACTTAATTGAGAAAGCAGAGCTCCCCTGGAATGACCCCCACATTGAACAGAGCCCCCACTGCACACTCATTCCATCACTGACAATTCAGTGACAGTGCACATTCCACCTCTTGGAGAGCCAGAGTGCTGCTGGAGAAGTGGGGTGTGCGTCAGCCTTTCTGCAAGTGGGACCTGATCCAACCATCTGCACATGCCCCCAGGTTCTCTGAAGAGCCATTCTCCGTTGGCATCTAAACAGTTCAGATCATGGATGCTTCTTGGGAAAGGGCAGATTATAGCCACAACTACTCAACAAAAGTCTTAGAGAATGAGGTCCAGGGGAAAGCAAAGCTGCCTGTCCCTGAGTCTTTACTCTCACCTGTGTTTCTATCTGTCAGATGAAGGAAGGTAGAGCAGATATGAAAGAACAGGGCATGGGGTGACTTGATGAACACCTGGAACAATCTGAACTGCTGGTTATTCTCTGATGGACATATTGACAGAATATTTCAAATCAGGGTCACAACCAGAACTGTAGCGCATCTACATTTGTAGGGTTGTATTATTTTAAGTCCCACTGGACTTTTTTTCTTAGCCTAAGAAGAGGAAACAGGCACGCAGATTTAAAGTTTCTACCTTGTAATCCTGTCAATTGGCATGTGGTATGTTAGTTTGATTCATTCCGGCACCCCAAGCCCCAGTCAGATTCTGCATATCCAGATTATACAGCTGAAGGAAGGCAGCTCTGAGAATTCTGGAAACTATTTTGCTATGTGCTAGCTCCTTCTCCATAAGGGCAAATTATGCTGTACAAGTCCCTTTTCCTACTCTACGGAACCTCTCCCAACACGAGCCCTCATAAAATTAGCCCATTCTCAAGAGACCTAAGAGGAAAAGAATCAGGTTACTTGCTAGACAATTCTAAAAGTCAGCACAGGTGATCTTAGGCGGTCACAGAGGAGCAGGCAGACACTCACATGAAAGAGGAAATTAGGGAGTGGGGAAATGGTAGACTCAATGTTTGAGCTAAAAAAATACCATCATGATCAACCCCGTGCTTTCCTTTCACAGATGAATAAATTGAAACCCAAAGATGTGATAGGACTTGCACAAAGTCAGTGGCAGAGCCCCTCCTAGGGTCTAGGTGTCTTGATCCTAGTCCTGTCACTTCCATTCATGCTGGCTGCCAGGCCTGCCAAAGCTGCTGATGGAATCTGAGAGGAACCATTGTGGGAATGGCCACATCACAGAGACCAGCCCCTCTGTTCTTCTCGTTCTTGTCACTCTCCATGACTATTGTCAAACAACTATTCTAATAAAATCACTTCCTAACACCAAGCTCAGGACCACCATGGACAAAAAGCCAGCTCAGGAGAAGGGGAGGAGAATGTGTCCATAAAAACATGCAATGCCTAGAAGTGGCAGCAGAAGAGAAGTAAAAAAGAGCTTCTACAGTTGAGCAAACGTTTACTGTGTGCCTAAAATGGGGTGGGTGGGAAGGAAGTACATTTTAAAAGGACATGTGAGGCTCTCGTCCTCACTCTTCACCTAACAGAGGGCCACAGACAGTCTCTCCAATAACTGGACAAGCCATGGTGTAGAAGTTGCTCCAGTCAAAGCAAACAAGGTCAAAGTGACCCAAAACTCTCGCTTTCTTACAGCAGCCAGTCCACAGAAGGAAGTGAATTTCAGAAGTGAACTCCAAGCACAAAGAAATGTGCAAATAGTATAGACACAGGAATTGTTGGTACTTTTTTCCCTGATCATTCTGCATAGAATTTTGTTTTCTTGAGTTTGTTCAATCCCAGCTGTAAGTAGCATCTGTCAACCACATGCCGTTTGGATTACCAGCAACAGAGTTGGAGCATAAGGCTGTGAGCGTGTGACTATGGCAGCATCCTCCAGTTTTCTGTGCTCCACCTCCCTGCCCTGCCCACACTGATTGCTCTCCACGGCTGGTGCCAAATGATTTCTGTCGCCTGGCAACAGGCAACCTGCAGAGATCTGACTCTGTGAAGCTAGAGACCACCCTGAATCATCTAAGAAGGGAACATGAAAAGGGGAGGGATTGCCTCCCATCCAAGCTTTCCTGTGGTTAACCAAACCCCCAGCTAAGTTTCAGCAACCAGCAAAATCTGCCACATGCGTCATCCCAGCTTTACACGTGCCATCAACTTTGACAAAGGCAGTGGATCTGTAAGCATAGCGTGCTTTCTGGAAAATGCTGTCAGAGGGTCCTGCTCCCTTGACGCTCATTCTCCAACTTGAATTGCATAAGAAGTATTAGGCATTTCAGCTGTTCATACAGAGACTCTGGACTTTCTCATAAGCAAACACTAGCCAAAAGATCTACCTGCTCAGGCTCCATTCTAAACCAAGAATGCCAGAATTCCAAGCAATGCCTGCTTTTAGCCAGAAAGCCTTTCCAACTGCTTACTGAGGAGAGCCTTAGCATGGCTACTCATCTTTATTTTCAAATGGTAGGTGTATCCAGCTCATAAGAATAGGATCCTGGAAACCCAGCAGAGAAGAGTTGGATCCTCTGTAAGTAGAAACAGACACTCCTTTTCCTCTGTTCTTATGTCAGCCTGAACCCTGGGCATGAGCTCCAAGAGAGTAACCCTGGGGTTGAGAGGTACAGGACTTCAAGATAAGAAGCCAGAATGATGCAGTACCCCCATGCCACTGCAGAGTACCCTCACCTCATGCCTTTGAGTGGGGCAGCCCAGCAAAGCCAGCCAAGAATCTCTTCCTGATTTTAAGAGGCTGGGTTTTCTTTAAGTTTTCTGAGAGCTTCTATCTCTCTGCTTTAACATCAATAAATTTATTTATTTGAGTAAAATTATTTATTAAGCAAATATTTATTCCTATCTACCATGTTCCAGGCACTGTTCTAGGCACCAAAGATGATGTAACTGCCCTTCTGGAGCTTACATTCGAAGAGTTAAGTAGACAATAAGCAAATAATAATAGTATAATAAAACAAACAAGCACATACTAAGAGGTCTGACATACAGGAGTGGATACCAACAACATTTAGATGCCAACTCTGACATGGAGTGTGTCTGACTGTTATTCACTCATTCAATCCTCAAGGAAATCCTGTAAGGAGATATTACTAGCTCCACTTGACAAATAGGAGAACTGAAGTTCAGACCACACAGCCCCAAAATGGTAAAGCCCAATCTGAACCTGTGACTGACTCCAAAATCCATGTCCTTCCACTTTACCATCTCTTCCCTGAATTAAGGCAGTTGAGAGATAAGAGAAAAGGGACTTTGAGCCTTTCGGACTTATGCAAGGCTTTTCTCTGCGTCTCAATTTTTCAACTTGAGCACACGTTTTTAAATATTCACAAGTGCTCCCAGACATGAAGAAGGTGTTCCAAGATATTGGAACTCAACCTCAGCATGAGCAACCCAAACATCCAGGGCTCTCCTCTACATGATGCTCCCCAGAAGGTGAAGATCAGAGGCTCCTTTATAAGAGTTGCACTCCTGGATAATAAAAAAACTTACCTTCCAAAACATAAGGAGATGCCATGGTGAATCAGAGCAGATATCTTCCATTGGTTGAGCTGTTATTTGTCCTAGAAGCTTGGGTTCTTGGGTCCAGCTTATATAAGCAATGAAGTTCCTTATAGCCCACGAGTGAGGCAGTTAGTATAACAAAGAGATTACTGGACTTGAAATCAAAACACCTGTCAAATTCTGTCTCTGCCATTTACTAGTTGCATAGTCTTCAGCCAGAGACTTAATTTCTTTTGGCCTCAAATTTATTTCCATAAGATAAATAGCTGTGTCACTTACCTCACAAGAATCATGGTAAAAAGAAAGACCCAAATGAGATCCTATGTTGAAAGATCTCAGGACATAATAGTGTGTTTTAAAGGTTAGATGTGGTTTTAATTCTTAAAGTATTCTAATTAAATGTGAGAACAAACTTTGTCACTTGGCTACTAATTTAAATCTTCTTTATATCTCTTATTTCTGGGCAGGGGGGACACTTGCAAGATTATCAGATTGGCAGTCCCTGAGGTGAGGCTCCTTATGTGCACACAAGGAAATAACTCCTCCACCATGGATAACGGCCACCCAGAGATGTCAGAGAATAATGGAAGGAGTTTTCCTCTTAATGTCCAGCTTTTCCACAGAGTTTGTAACCTGTTGTTTAAACTCTCAGTCCTCATGATGATATCAGAGGTTCAACTTTCCAACCACTTTATAAATTAATACATTGGAGTTGAAAGGGTTAAAAGGAGGGAAGGGAAAGACAACTAGAAAAGTTGCCTTTCTTTAATAATCTCCATTCCTATGGACTGTGTAACCTAGGCATTTTCTTCCACTTAAAAGGGATAACATTTACCTTAAAAAAAAAAAAAAAGTGATGTTTTAGAGCTTGAGGTGTAAGGAATAGAGATTAGCATGAGGGAGGAAAGTGTTAAAATACAAAGAAGTAGAGAGGAAATGAAATAACCCTCTTGCCTCTTACCCATGAGTGCTTTCAAGAGCCTGGCTGGGGCCAGCAGCCCCAGGAAACAAACGCCAAGGCTGTTTCTTGCCTTCACCTCTGGGCTGTTTTTTACTGCCATTCATTAAGGAGATCTTTTCCATCAGCCTTATCATCTCTTTCTTGGCTCTTGGTCAGGTTGAGTCAGACCTGAAACACTTACTTTCACAAAGACTAACCAATCTTTTGTCTAGACACATATGTCTTCTACCGTAGCTCTGCTGACCAGGGTCAAGAAAGAAGCCAGTGAACACGCAGGCCCTTTTGTGTGACTGAACACTGTGGACAGAAGACTGAGAGCAAGGGAGATGGAGGCGAAGTGGGAGCTAGGAATAAGTTGGCAGCAAAAGTGAGCAACTGAAAGCACGTTGAACTGCTTCAAAAGTGTCAGAGGACCAATCTGAGGAATCCTGAAAGGGTTTACAAATCTAGGCTAGAACTTGGTTTCCAAAGCCTTTGCTTGTCCTGATACCTCTGCCCAGGCTATTTTCTATTCTTCAAGTCTACTTCCTCTTCCCGGGCCAACTGTTATTCGTTCTTCTTCATGTCTTATGCTAAAAGCCACTTCCTCAGGAAAGTTTTCTCTGGCTTCCAAAGCCGGGGTAGGTAGCCCAGTTATACACTCTCATCACACCCTGTACTTTGCCAGTGCAGCTGTCATCAGCACTGTAATTAAATGATGATGTGTGCATGGTTATTTGGACAATGACTACTCAAATTCATTAGTCGTTGGGCATTTTGTAAATTGTCTTATAATTGACCTAACTGTAATTTTAAGCAGTAACATTACATAAGAAAAAACAATGTGTATAACTATTATTAAACTAATAATGTTGTCTCCCTGTCTAGATTTTAAACTTTTGAGGGCAGGGTCTGTTTGGAACTATATATCATTGGATGACCAATGCCTGATACTGTGCCGAACACATAGAGGATAAGATATGCAGTGAGCAAATGAATAAGTAAAATGTATGAGATTGTCCATAACGCAGGTTACAAAGTGGGGAAACATAAAAGGAAAAGCATCCAGAGAATAGTTCTCACAAAGCCGGGCTGGGCAAGCAATGTACCAATGTCTCAGCTGCCCAAATGCCCCTACTTTGGAAACTTTTGCCTATATCAGTTGGCATCCATAGCACAGAGCCCCTCTGCGGTCTTATTCCATTGCTGCTTTTATGAGCAAAGAAAAAATAAACCTGAAAGTCAGCTCCTTGGATATATTCCATATTTATCTTCTGAAAACAAAAAATAGTTTCTGATCATTTAGATAAATTTGAAATTCATTGAAATTTATAAAAGAACTCATTGATGAAAAATACTTTCAAGTGGTGAATTAAACTGTAGTTTTAGAAATCTGATTTGTCCTCCCCATTCTGTATGCTATGTTACATTAGCCATTTTTCCATGAAGTTCCATCACTAAACAAATGAGATTGCGCATGTCTCTACATAGGTTTGGTCCCTCAGAGGTACCATTGGCTTTATGAAGGTAAAGACAGGCTCATGCATACCTTTCATAATTCCAGGATCCATCATAGCATCTTAGACACAGAATAATCACTGATGACATGGATAGATGCAGCAAGTTGGTGGGGAGATCCTTGAAAGGCCCCCAGTAGTTCTAAAGGAACCCTCATTAGCCCACCTCACAAGGCATGATTCCATTATTGTGGAAAAGTCTCACAAAATGGCTTTCAGGGCCTCACTCTCTGGATGCTTGCTTACTGCAGGCTGGTTTCTGCCTTCATTCCATGACATATACCAGCTCAGTGATCAACGTGAATGATCATGTTGAATGTTCAGAAAAGATTGGCGAAATTCCTGTCACTAGTCCTCCTCTCTCTAAAGGATATTTTGGGAGGCATGATTTCTCTTGTCCTTCAAGTAAGGAAGGTCAAAAGAGAGCAAGAGAAATCTTCCGGATCACTGACCTTTGATATCCATTCTACAGTCATTACCACATGTTTCCTTCCTACTGAGCAGCTCAGCCCAGCTCAAATCCTCCCTCTCCCTTCTTGATCTGCACCTCTTCCACACGGTGTTCCCTACCAGTCAGATGACTATTTTTCTGGTAATAAAATGTCCCCAGTGTCCAACATCTTCTTGGGTAAGCATCAATATGAAAAGAAAGCAAGTCAAGTCATATACATTTCCATTAATATATTTTCAGGGTCAGCACTCTGGAGATCATTTACAAGCTCAGTGGAAGTATTTAATAGTATCCTACATTATAAGACACTTATAAAACGTCTGTTAGTTTAATCAACATTCTTAACTCATGCATCAATGTCAAAGTAATGGGATAACCATGATTCTAAGCACTGGTGGCCTTAACTAATATGCTGCTGGTGCTGTGTTGATATCCTTAAATGTTTAATGTGTCTTCACTTGATTACAACTTAACTTCTTTTGAGTGGCCCCACTTGTTTTAGGACCTGGATGTGTGGTTTGCACTGTTAATTATGCTTTCATATATATATAAAAGCAAACTGAGACAGCTCAGGCCATTGCCTACAACCTTTTGGAGTTGCAGTACAAAGGTCAAGAAATATGGAGGGAACTTTACAGAAAATCCATAAAATTGGGTCGATATGGGCCAGATCCTACAAAAAAGTTCCTTTCAGAATACCACTCAGCACAGTAATCAATGACCTTCTAGCTGCAATCCTCATGCTCTGAAAGAAGGAAAACAAAGATGAAAAAAAAAAAAAAGGTCTATGGCAGGAGAGGCTGTCAGCATGGGTAGGGAGTGTGGTTCTTCTTTATTCATCACAACTCATCTTTTTGATGCCAACCATGTGCTCAGCACAGTGAAAAAAACCATCAAATATTGTACTCATCCAAAGGGTCTGTCCTCAAGAATGATCACATAGAATATTCAGAAGGGACTGGCAAAGTTCCTGTCACGTGGTCTCCTCCCTCTATAGGACATTTTATATGGCATCATTTCTCCTGTCCTTCAAGTAAGGAAGGTCAAAAGAGAACAGGAGAATCTTTTGGATCACTGACCTTCGATATCCATTCTATAGTCATTACCACACCATCAGGAGCAGGAACTTGCCTTCACTCTTGTTCTGTGGGCAGCACTCAGGTACGACCCACCTAAACCAGACTCGTGGTCAGTCTCTTTCGGCTCAGGCTCTCTACTGATTTCTTGGATGACTAAATGTACAAATGAAAGGCCTAAACAGCCTGGTGCATGAGATCTTGATAAAGATGGGTAGACTTTCCCTGCCTTCAGTACATTCAGGAAGAGCTCTCTCTGCCCTCCCTCAGTTGAATATGCAGTCTCAGAAGCCAAGTCTCAACTTCCCTCCATCTTGTAGAAGCTGCTATGAGTGATGACCTGGCATGGCTGTGTTCTGCATCCCACCCAAGCAGAAGAGCCAGTAGACTGAGCAAGGAAACATCTCATACACACTGTCATCAGACACTGGCTCAAACGTTTTGCGGATACTAACGCATTTAATCTTCAGAAGGACCAGAAACAGATTTCATACAGCTGGATTGTAAGTGAGGATTTTAGCCTGAGACTTCCCGATTTAAGAGTCTTAGTTTTTGAAATTTCCTGAGAAAATAGGATAAGGATTCAGAAGACTGCTAACCTGCCTTCCAAACTCAAGAGACTGGAGGAAGAGCCAAACGGGAAGAGCATGTTGGTTGTTGACTCAAACTTCTCCTGGGCATACTGTCTAGCCACCAACATGTTATCACAAATGTCTAGGCTCTAGAAGCTAATTTTAAATTTTTTTTAAAAATTGCCTTTAAAATATGTTAGGGGCACAAAGACAAAATAAAAATAAATCTATTTTCGTGTGTATTTTAAGTAAAGTTTTTCCCCTTAGTACTGTGTATATGTGTGTCATGTATGAGAGATGGAGAATGAGAGCAAGAGAGAGAGTAGAGCAGGACTTGAAAATGTCAATATTCTTGGTAGTGTTGGGAACCCAAACACAACAGTCTTAAGTCAGTGCCTGAGAACTAGAAAGGCAAAGCTACTAGACAATAAACATAAACACGGCCCCTGTTTAAATTGATGTTGCTGGTGTCCCTGGGAGAATACAAAACATAAAGTCAAACAAAAAGTATGGACTTGCAACCCTTCCAACTTTTAAGAAGATTAAACAAACAAGAGTTTGGGTCAGAGAAAGCAATCGTCATTTTCAGAGTGTCGGGATCAGCGGGACACATTTTAAAATATTTCAACAGGACTCAAGAAGGAATGGATGCTTGCAAATTAAGTAGGAAAAGATTATTTACCTTGCTCCTATAAATTCTGTAGGAGTGGAAACTTTAAAAAAATTCTCCTTCCTCTCTACTGGTGAAAAAGCCAATTAGCAGACCTAGGTAGCTAGGGCATTGAGGTAAGATTTTATGTGTATGTTTTGATTCCCCAAGTCTCCACTTGGAAGATGCCACTGGTTAGCCTCCCATGTTGATAGGGCAGGTCCCTGCTGGGCGGACTGACCCTCCTAGATCACATCAGAAAGCATCATCTCACCAGGGCCTAAGACTCAGGGCCACAGAGGGGCCATTGAAAAGCTGTCCAAAGGCAACTTATGTTCCCTTGTGGACTTGGCAAGCTCTGAAGGTCACATCTCAACTTGACCTAAAGACTACAGCTTCCTCCATGAACTTTAATTCCCCTTTTCTTGACTCCCTCCCACCACAGGCTGCAAACAGCCCGGTTCAGTCTCTCACATCAAAGAATTCCTTTTATTGAAAGCAGCAAGGCTATTTCTTTTGGTCCCTCTGCCATATATGGCTTAGGAGAGGAAAGGTGGGAAGGAAAGCTCCTCAATATTTGCTGTGTTCTCTTTCAAAGGGTGCCCTGTTTGCAGAGGGGTTATCTTGTGTCCACATACTCTACTTTCTCTGGGTCTGAAACAGGAGTTTGATGAGGTGAGTCTGGGTCCCTTTTATTAATTTCTGTGCTAAAATTAAGTTTGTCACAGGGATGCTTCTTAGAGGGAGCCTGTGGCAAAATTAATTTTTTGTAAACATTGTGCTCCCAGACACATTTGAAAAAAAGAGGGACACCCAGAAAGTCTCAACCATTTTGGATGGACTAAGGGACCAAAGGGTTGCATAGTTTCTCTTTAAGTTACAGAGGTATAACAGCAGAGGAAACCGTAATGACTGTTCTGTGCTGGGGTGCTGATCTATGCCTACAGTGGGAATAAGACAACGGACCAAAAGACATGAGCCTCTTTTCTCTGAGAAAGATCCTGGATCTTCCATTCTTAATCCCTCTCAGTCTATAGGACATGAGCACATAGAAAGCAGCCAATGCATCTTCCTAACCAGAGATGTGAAAGACCTTTACAATGAGAACTACAAAACACTGCTCAAAGACATCAAAGATGACACAAACAAGTGGAAAAATATCCCATGCTCATGGATTGAAAGAATCAACATTGTTAAGATGTCCATTCTACCTAAGGTAATCTACAGATTTAACTCAATACCCATCAAATTACCAGCAGCATTCTTCTCAGACGTGGAAACAACAATACAGGAATTCATACGGAAACATAAATGACCACAAATAGTCAAAACAATCCTCAGCAAAAAAAAAAAAAAAGTGGGAAGTATCACACTCCTAGACTTTAAATTTTATTATAAAACTACAATAATCAAAACAGCCTGGTATTGGTACAAGAACAGGCACATAGACCAATGGAACAGGATTGAGATTCCAGAAGCAAAAACACAATTTCTCAACCAACTCATCTTCGACAAAGCCTCCACCACCAACCATCAGGGAGAGGAGAACCTATTCAATAAATGGTGCCAGGAAAACTGGCTAACCACATGCAGAAGACTGAAACAAGATCCCTACCTATCCCCATGCACAAAAATCAACTCTAAATGGATCAAAGACCTCAACGTAAAACCTCAAACTATAAGAACCTTAGAAAACGCAGGAGTTGCTCTTATGGAAATTGGAACTGGCAATCAATTCCTGATCAAAACCCCAAGTGCCCATGCCATAAGAGATAAGATAAACAAGTGGGACCTCATCAAATTGACAAACTTCCACAAAGCCAAAGAAGCCATCAAGCTAGTGGGAGACAGCCCACAGATTGGGAAAAAATATTTGCCAACTGTGGGTCTGACAAAGGCTTAACATCTAGGATCTACAAGGAACTCAAACATGCTGAAAAGAAAAAAACAAATAGCCCCTTTACAAAGTGGGCAAAAGATATGAATAGACACTTCTCAAAAGAAGACATACGAACAGCCAACAGATACATGAAAAAATGTTCAGTCTCACTAGTCATCAAAGAAATGCAAATTAAAACTACACTGAGATACCACCTAACTCCAGTCAGGATGGCCATCATCAATAACTCAAAAAATAATGGATGCTGGAAAGGATGTGGCAAAAAGGAAATGTTTCTACACTGTTGGTGGGAGTGTAGACTAGTACAGCCTCTGTGGAAAACAGTGTGGCAATTCCTAAAAGTTCTAAAAATCGATCTTGCATATGACCTTGCAATCCCCTTACTGGGAATATACCCGAAAGAACTCAGATCACGCTATAAAAAAAGATACCTGCACGCTTATGCTTATTGTAGCATTGTTCACAATAGCAAGAACATGGAACCTACGGTGCTGCCCATCAAAGAGAACTGGATTTTTTTTAATGTGGTACAAATACAAAATGGAATATTATTCAGTCATAAAGAAGAACAAAATCATGAACTTCACGGCAACCTGGAAGGACTTAGAGTCTATAATACTGAGTGATCTTTCACAGAAACAAAGAACTGAGTATCACATGTTCTCACTCATAAGCAGATCTTGAACAACTATTGTAATACTATAAGAAAAGAATTGGCAGTAGCGGGACACTACAAGAGGGTGGGATGGGGGGGAAGGTGGGATTGGCAGGAAGGGGGGCACACCTCATCAACAAGGGTACCTGCATAACGAACATTTATATACCTAACCCTGAATTGCACCTCACATCTTTAAAATAAAAAATTTAAAAGTTAAAAAAAAAAGTAGCCAATGAAGACTTTTTGGATTTAAAGGAATTGAAATCAAAGCATGGGCACAAGTTTCCAAGAGGAAAATAAATATCTCATTCCTCAATCTGAAGCCACAGGGACATTTCATGGCAAAAGTACCTTAGAAGCACATACATAAATTCTCCAATAATATAGCATGGTTCTTCAGTTTTGCTCAGTTCTCAATGGGTGTACTTCTTACCTGTCAGGATTTCCTAAATATTAATGAAAGTGCACAAAAATTCCTAATCATCTCTGTTTCTTCCCTTGTGAGTAAAAAGGCCAAAAAATAATCCTTGAGTTCCCACTTTGGAAAACATATACTAAAATTTTATATATAAAAGCAAGGAAGACACACATAAATCTTTGAACCCTTTCCTAACCTCAGTATCTTCTACATGACTATCAGAAGTAATGTTAAAAAATTAAAAATCTACATCTGCAAAAAAGAAATCAAACTTTAATTCGGTTTTGTTACTACTATCTTCCCAAATATATCCAAAACACCAAAGAGCCAAGACCCCTGGCCCTAACTTCCTCTCTCCCCTTGTTGGTTTACCTCAAACTCTTGGCCTCAAGTGATCCTCCTGTCTCAGTCTCCGAAAGCACTGGGATTACAGAAATGAGCCACTGTGCCTGACATCTTGCTGGTTTATCAATGAGTGTTTATATCACATGGTCAGTGTGAGTTTACCTGCCAGGTAGACAGCTCTTCTAATTTGCAAATGGTAAGATACCTTCTGTTCAAGCGGAGAACCAACTGAAATGCTAACATATTTTAAGTAAGATTATTATTGATTTAACAGTCAAAATATTTCTGATTCAAGATGAGCAGAATGCAAAAACCAATTAACCCTTTAAGTGACCTTGTATACAATTTCCCTAAAAAGTGAATAGTTTAAAGAGGTCCTAAATCAGGAGTCATCAAACTATAGTCCTCAGGCCAAATTCAGTCTGCTGCATATTTTCGTAAATAAAGTTTCACTAGAATATAACCACAGCTATTCATTTATGTATGGGCTACAAACGTTTTGCTCTATAACGGCAGAGTTGAGTAGCTGCAACAGAGGACCATACTGACCACATAAAACTTAAAACATTTACTATCTGCCTTTTAGTTTGCCAGTTTCTAACATAAATTATTTTACACACTTATTTTCAAACAAGTAGTCTCTGGTTATTTATCTTTACCTGACATATCTCATACCAGGAAAGTTTCTAAAATCACAAACCCTTTTTTATAAATACAGAGAGAACATTTGCTCTTCATACTCAAGGAAAGTGGTTTATTACCAACCCCTAAACCAACATATAGAACACAGTTTTAAAAGACAGCTATATTTCTCAAAAATTTTGCTCTGAAAGGATGGTTGGTAAACTTTCTCTTGTCTATGGAAGCTATGTTGGGTGAGCTTTGGAGAGAGCTCAGAAGTAGAAAACTTATAAGAAAGGTCGGTCATTGCAATGTGTGCAATGTGATCAGGCAGGTGACAAACCCCCTGAAGCAACAGGGTGAAGCCAGTCTACTGCCTTCACTGATTCCCTTTGGCAGAATAGGTGCTGCTGACCACTCAGATTCCATCCACCAACATCTTATGTGCACTTTCATCAGAAGCAGGATCAACTGTTAGAACACATGCCAAACCACAGAGATTAAGCATAAGCTGATACGGAAGCCCCTCAGTGTCTGAGACGGAAGCCCCTCAGTGTCTTTTTGATCTGTCATCCTTACTTTGTTGTCCTCTTTCATACGACACAAGATGGCCCCAGCACACCCGCATTCACTTCAGTGAGATGGCAGAGTGGAAGCGGGCAAGTGGCAGCACAGACCAGAACTGAGTCACTTGGGCACGGGTAGCTGAAAAAGAGGCTGGAAAATATAGTCTTTTATTGTAGGCATCCATGGGCCCAGGCAAAATTCAAGCATTCTTGTGCTTGAAGGATGGGTACCAGAGGGCAACTAGTAATCTCTAATACAATGAAGACTTATTGCCTCTTGATGAATGAATCTAACAAATCATTTACCGAAAACAAATGTTAACTGGGAGTTAACACAAATTATCCAACGGTAGAAAGAAGACACCGTCATATTTGGAAAAAACATCCAAAAAAGTAGACAAGTCTAAAAACAGACTTCCTCAAACTTCTCTTGGGACCAACACTATCCCACAGAATTTTTTCAAAATTCATATAGTCCCTGGGCTGGTCCCACATCAAAGGTCATGACCTTATTACAAAAATTCAGGCTTTGTCTAATGTAGGCTGCCCGCCATCATGTGATGTCCTGCTAAGAGTCTGTAACACAAAAGTGTCAGCACAAGACAGAACAGCCAGGAAGCTCACTTCCAAAGCCACTTACACAGGGTAAAAGCACAGTTATTGCCTCAGCCAAAACTCTTTGAGAGCTGTATTCAATCTGCAAATCAAAAACAACAAGAAAGAGGTGGGGAGGTGGGCAGGCCTACTCCCCCAACATCCAGGACCTAGCAAAGTTGCCCCAGATGAAAAAAACAAAGGAAAAAATGAATTCAGACACCTGTGGCAAAGAAAGAGGTACAGGCTGACCCCACGTTTCATTCAACCAAGCTTCCGCCAAGCCACTGCTTGTCATGTTGAGGGTTTACTTGTCAAACCATCTGCAGTCAATGTTTTAGCTACACCAAAAAGAGAAAAAAACAGGATCCAAAAATGAAATCCGTCTCTGCCAAAGGGAGTTACTCTGTCATTTGTAGCAAAAGGCACTTGTCCCACTGGTTCAATCCAAGAATGAAAGAGAAAGGAATTTATTTTCCACCTTTGCCACATTTTGCCACTTATGGGGAGGCTCTTTTTAAATTTCCTGTGAAGAGGTCCCGAGCTGAGGAAAGAAGGAGGGTGCAGTCAGGGTAACCTCCTCCCAGGGGGCATAGGCACCTGGCCTTGTCGCGCTGGCTTCTGGGGGTGGAGGTGCGGAAGGGTGCTGTAGGTTCTGAGAAGGACTGATATGGCTGTGACTCTTGACACCCCCTCAAGCACTCAGCAGCTGCTGCGCCCAAAGACATGGTCAGGTGAGAGAATCACCCAGACCAGCCCTTGGTGGAATCCCAACATTTCTTTCAATTCTGTCCCAAGTTAGCATTCGGTGTCCTTTGCCCTCTTTTTTACATCCTTCTCCAGAATCCCAGACGGCTCATCCACCACTTCGCCCACACAGCTCATGTCAGTTCTGTCTGAGTCTAGACTTCCCTCAACACCCCTGCTGTTTCCCTGTGAAAATGCACAGGCTGTGCCTTTCATGTTACCGCAGGAGAAAGGTCAGTGTTGGATAGGAGCTGATAAAACACTTGCCTGAATGACTCTTGAGACAAAGAGGAAATCAAATTTGCAGTTTGGAAGCTTTTAGGAAAAAAAACAATGATATTGACAAAACTGCCTATTAAAATGCAGAGCATGCAGCCAAAGTTTATTTACAGAAAAGTTATGAGTTTATGCGTCATAAATATTAAACAAGAAAAATTAAAATAATAAGTTGAGCAGAAAATAGAAGAAAAATACTAATAAACAACTTTGAGAAAGAGAAAAGGGATCTAACGTCAACTTTAAAATTAATATTATAAGGGAATACTGCATATATTCACTTATAATATGCTTATACATCTTAAAGTGTTAGAAAATGTTCTAGAACATTTCAAAGGACAACAGGACTCAGACAGAAATTTTAATATGCCAGATGAAGTTGGAGGAAAAAAAGTAAAAATTATATCCCCTCAAAATTACCAGGCTTAGATGGTGTATAATTCCTAACCTTTGAACACTGTTTCAGAGAATTTAAAAGATGGCAAGTTTTTTAATTAATTTTAAGAAGCTGATTGATGCCTAATATCCTAAATGTGGCAAAGTCAACACATACATACACAGACATTCCACATGCATACACACACAAGCCACACACACTTACACACTTTTAATTATCACATATGATATATGGAGACTCTAAATTCAATGTCTGTCAATATGATCTACTTAAGTATTAAATGAGTAATTAAAAATGGTAGAGTTAGTTTTATTCCAAGGATATGAGGATAATTCAGTATTAGAAATTATATTAGCACAGTTAATTAATAAATCAAAGGAAAACAGATGATCATCTCAACAAATGCCTAATGGACATTTGAAAAAAACCTGATTTTCATTTCTCCATTTTAAAAAATTTCAGCAAAATTTGAAAAAGACATTCTTTAAAATGATAAAGATTATATCTATTGGAAACCAAGAATCAGCTTTATACTCAAGGCTAAAATAGTTGAGGCACTCCCATCAAAGTCAGGAATCAAACCATGATGCCTGTAACCACACTGTGATAATACTTTATTACAGAAGCTCTGATCTACATAACTAGATGAAAAGAAATAATTGTAAAATGAGATATTAATATTGGAAACAAGGAGATAAAAGTAACATTCTCAGCAAAAGATGGGATTATTCATTTGCAAAATTCATGAGAATCAATTAAAAGATCATTAGAAGTAATGAGATTTCATGAAGGTGGCCAGTTAGAAAATAGAACAAACACAATGATTCCCTGACATACCGGCAACAGCAAATTTTAAAATAAAGCAGAAAAGTTCATAAGGAATAGTCATAAAGTTAAACTAGATAAGAATAAACATATCAAGAAATGTAAAACATCTACACTTATTTTTAAAAATAAAATATAAATTACTGAAAAAAAAGAATTAAATGAACGCATAAACACATAATAAACACAGATGGAGAAATTTCATACCAAAGCATGCCAATTATTAATAAGCCGATCCATAAACATTATGCAAGTCTAACCAAACCACTTCAGCTTTTGTTGTCATTATTGTTCTAAATTTGTATTTGGTGTTGCTGCTATTGTTATTGAGTTTTAAAAATGAATATGAAGTGTATCTTGAAAAAATATATAAGGTAATCACAAAAATTATGAAAAAAGAAGTGTAATGAGAGAGGACTTACACATGTTATAACCTATAATTGGAATATTAAAACAATGTGACATTGGTGTAAAGTACAAAATTGCTTAAGATATTGCCTCCATTCTCAAGGAGTTTTCATTCTTTTAAGGGAAATAAACAAAAAATTAAAACACTTGATAAAGTGCAATACTGTTTACAATAAAAATATGAACACACAGATTTGCAGAAAGGGGCTCCCCACTATGCCTCCAGAATGCATAAGCTGGTCTGAGGAGCCAGAGTGATCTGGAGGAGAAGGTGGCAGGGTTCACCCAAGCAGAGGGAGAGTCCGAAAATGTGTGACTCTGAAAAGAAAGCAAAAAGACTGTTGGGTATGGCACCCACAGGCAATCCTGCAGGACACAGAGTTGACATGGGAATATGCAGCCAGAATGGGAAGGGATTTCAATATCTCTGAGATGCGAGGGTCTCAGGATCTAAAAGATTTCTCTCTGAGCAAATTTAGGTGCCCAGGATCTGTACTCAGAAGTTGTGATTTGCTTCGTAGCTGATGTAAGTAAGGTCATGAACAGGACTGAAAGCCACTAGGAGGCAACCCCTTCAGGTCCCTTCCCTCTGTGGGAGCTTTTCTGTCCTCTTAATAAATCCTATTTTCTCATTAAAAAAGAAAAAAGAAAAAGAAAGCCACTTGGTTTGGGCTATAGGGAGCTTCTAGAGCAAAGAGGTTATGTGATTCAGGCTGTGTTTTAGAAGAATTACTCTGACAGCTGCATGGAGGTATATTTGGGGAAAAGACCCTTGAAACAATGGAAGAAATTAAACTTCAAAGAGGGATGATACTTGCCTATGCTGGCACCACAACCCACCTGAGGCATGGGTCTCCTAACTCCCAACTCCCCTCACCTTGCCAGACAGAATTTCTAAATTCTAATTTCTGGCAGGGGCAGGCAGTGGCTAAAGTGTGTCATACCCAGCAAGCAACAACTATACACTGACCTGATAGGACAGATCCTATCAGACTTAGATCCACAGACTTAGATCATCCCTCTACTGCAAAATAATACAGGAGTACTTAAGGTGGGTGAACCCTTTCTGTAAGTAGAACAAATAATGACAAATACAAGGAAGGTTAGCGTGAAGACATCTGGAGATCATGCCTGGCAGAATCCACAGACTTTACAAAGTGGGAGGAACAAAACAGGATTTCTCAAAGTGATATGACGTTTTTACTTGTCTGCTTTCACAGAGTAATTGGTCAAAATGGGTAGGAATCTCAAAATCTGCTTTTTTCTTCTCTTTCCCAAGTGGCCTGGATCATTCAAGTGTGTGTGTGTGTGTGTGTGTGTGTGTGTGTGTGTGTGTGTGTGTCAGAATTACGTGTACCTTTGACATTCCTTATGATTAGAAGTGCTTCAGAAATCCAGCAGAGCCAGTCATTTTGTATCTTCAACTTATATCCACAAATGATAAAGGAGTTGGAACCACCAAAATCTATCTTATTCAGTATTTGATTACATACTAAGTGTGCAGGACCTAAGGAAGATTTCACAATATGAAGAAAACAGTATTTTTTCACTTACTCTTAAATATCTATTAGATGACTCAAAAATATTCCTCTAAAAAATATTTCATTGCTGTTAAACTTGACATCACTTCCCTCGTCCAAACCCATTATGGCATTAACTATAGGGAAACAATAGCTGATATCACTGTTTTGGAAGGCAGGAGAAAAAAAAAGAAAGGGTAGAATGGAGAGAGGAAAAGAGAGAGGAACACAGGAAAGAGGGAAAGAAAAACAGTCTGCCTCTTTTGACATTCCCCCCTTAATATTTAAGAACTAAGCATTTTCCAAAATTATGCTAATTACAACTAATAAACAAGGCCAGAGAAAACATAGGGACAGTAATCTCAAGCTGATCTTAGACCCAGATTTGATCTTCCAGGCTCTCATCTCAAAGTGTCAATTAATAATCTTATCTTGAGGAAATGTGGCTAGTATTAACCTAGGTCTGGGAAAAAAAATCAAAATCACTTGAATCCTCATAGCTGGGAGTCTAGACCTAGAATATTTTGTCTACAAAAACTTTAAATCTCAAAAGCTTAAGTAGTGTGAGTTTGTGAAGGTCAAAGCCAACATGGAATGTGTAGGATAGAATCAGAGTCAACTAAGTCTCTATTACCCCCTTCTACCCTAGTAGGAGTCCCCAGTTTCCCTCATTTCTTCCTCAGTGCTTTCAAAGGTCTGAAATTATCACTTACTCTGCACATGGCCAGCCAGGCATTGGCTGTAAACAAGATGGATCTTAGTGCAATTAACATGATTGGAGAAAGTTGACCTCACAGTCATTTCACCTTTTTTTTTTTTTTTGAGTTGGAGTCTCATTCTGTCACCCAGGCTGGGGAGCAGTGGCATGCTCCCGGCCATCGCAGCCTCGACCTGCTGGGCTCAGGTGATCCTTCCACCTCAGCCTTCCAAGTAGCTGGAACTACAGGCACACACCATCACGCCCAACTAGTTTTTTGATTTGTTGTAACGATGAGGTCCCACCAAGTTACCCAGGCTGGTCTTGAACCCGTGGGCTCATTCAGGCAGTCCTCTCACCTCGGTCTCCCAAAGTGCTGGGATTATAAGCGTGAGCCACTGTACCAGGCCATCATTTCACTTTTTAAAATCACTCTATAAAGCAGTGATTTATCATCATCCCTTTGCACATTTTTCATTCTCCCCCATATTTAGACTCACTTTGACTCCTCCCACATTGCTGCATGCTCTTCAGTGTGGCTTCTGAAATGATGCAGTGTTGTGTCCATGAGTAGAAAGAAACATTTGGGTTCCAATTCTGCCTCCACCACTTACGAGATTGTAATAAGTTAATTAAACTATCTATACCTAGTATCTCATTTATAAAATGAGAATGCTTACCGCATATGATCTTTTCAAGGATTAAATGAGATCATACATGTGAAGCACTTTAGTGCCTGGCATCCCATAAGTGCTCATAAAACTGTAAATGTTATTCATAATATGGCAATGGTTGTCAAATTCTGATGGGTATGAGAATCACCAATTTTTGGAAGATGGTGGCAGAGTCAAGTTGGACTATGCAAGTTCCAGCATGAGTGAGGGAGTGTATGGAAAATTTTGCATATGTGTCTGTGAGTACGTGGTTGAGTGGGGACTCAGGAGTGAGTGGCCAGGGCTCTCCTGGTGAAGCAGCTGGTGCCACAGCTGCTCTGCTTGGACCCAATCACTTCCCAGGGTGCAGAAGCCAAGTGTGATTTTTTAAAACTCAGCAATGCCCTTCCTGGAAAGAAGTTGCTGAGAGTGACTGATGGTTCCAGGCTCTGCCTTACCACTGCAGCACCTGGCCAGACACTGACAGCAAGGGGTGAGGAGGGAGCACAGAGAGGGATCCCAGAGACTGAGCTCCACTGGAGAAGATGAAAGAGGCACCCTGCCACCATCTTGAAAACTGGACAGGAAAGTGCTTCAGCTTGCTCACCATGAAGCAACAGACCCGATCTCTATAACTGGCAGATTAACTACTCATGGGTTGATCATGACCCAGAGGGATATCCTGAAAGCACAAATTCCAGAGGGACAGGATGAGTGCTGAGTCTCAGACGCCCCACACCCTACCCTGATTCAGCCCTAGAACAAAGGGTGTGACCAGAAAGGAGGAGGAAGACACCCCCAAAGAGATCAGTGGTATCCCAAGCCCCTCTTCCCTAGCAATCCTCTAAATTTGAGACACACACAACTGGGGCACAACTAAGAGGGACAAGCCCAGGCAAGACTGGACATCAGCCATAATAGGAGGACTCTACTCCAGGATAATCCTAACTGGGGCATCCCCCAGTCGGTACCTGGAGAAGAGACAATCTGGCACCTCTCCACCAGAGGGGGTCTCTCTGAAAATATGAAAGCAGAAGGGGAGGACTGAATCCCCATGCACTGCTACTGCCAACTCCACTTCCCCCAACCCCCCTGCCCTGACACTGAGGAGATTGTGAATAAGGTTACAACTCCAAAAGAGATAATAGAGGGACTTGCCTGTGAGCATCTGAGAGGAACAATTACAGAACTTGCCTCAAGAGGGAAGGTTGTTTTTGTTTTGTTGTTTGTTTCTTGCTTGCTTGCTTACTTTCTCTCTCTCCTCTGTGCATGAATGTGTATGTAAGGGTTCGATCTGCATCTCCCCATGTTTCTCTTTTTTCTTTCTTCTTTTTTTTCTTTGTTTATTCGTTTTGTTTTCTATTTATGTGTGTATATGAGTGATTGGGTGTTCATCTTCAGTTTTTTTGTTTTTGCTTGTTTTTTGTTCTTTTCTTTTTTCAGTTTACTATGTGTGTGAGTGTACGTGTGAAGGTTCAATTTGAATTCCTCTTTTTTCTCTTTTCTTTTTTTCTTCTCCTTTCATTTTGTGTTGGACATCTGTGTGTGTGTGTGTGTGTGTGTGTGTGTGTTTGTGTTTAGTTTTGGTTTCTGCTTTTGCATTTCTGTGTTTTTTTTTGTTTTGTGGGGGTTGTTCACATTATTTCTTTCTACTTTTCTCTGTTCTCCTCATTGCTGTTACTGTATTTTGGACTCGGGGGTACACACATGTACTAATTGCATCATCATATAGAGTGGGGGTGGAAAGTGGGTCTCAGGGAACCCATACCACAACCAGTGAACATTGTGATTTGCAAGTAATTTCTGAATCTTAACTCCCCACCCTCTACCTTATTCAACTCTCAAAACTATAAGAGACAGCAAAGCATCTCATCCTGTTTCAAAATAGAACAAATTCAGAGCACTGATTAGGGAAGACTAGAACACTGAGCAAACATCAGAAGTGAAAGCCTCTCCCGCTGCCACTGAAAAATGGAACTAAAGAGAAAAGAAAGATTTGTCACAAATGAGGAAAAATCAGTGGAAGAACACAGGGAATTCTCAGTGTAACAAAGAGAAAACACCTGAAAAATCAGACCTCAGAGCCCAAACAAAGGGAATCACCAACAACTGGCCCCAAAACACAACAGGGATTAAGGAGTGGATAGAAAGAGTGAATAAGACTCAAGAAAGACAAGATATAATGCTGAAAAGATGTTTAACAGAGTTTTTGGCCAGAAAAACTTCATCCAGGAAATAAATATCAAGATGACAAGCAAGGAAAGCAAAACTTGAAGACCAAACCACGGAATTAACCCAATTTCTTAACATAGAAAGAAAACTCAGAAAGAAAGAACAAAGCCTACAACAGATGTGCAATTATATCAAGAGACCAAAGCTATGCCTAATCTGTATTCCAGAAGAAAAAAGGAAAGCAGAGAATACCTTGGAACAAGTATCCCAGGAGGTTATCCAAGAAAACTTTTCCCATCTCACCAGAGATGTGACCATCCAAACACAAGAGATACAAAGAGCCCCCCAACAAGACATCAAATGAGAAGGCCAACCCCTAGACACATAGTAATTCACCTACACAAAGTAGGTACAAAAGAAAAAATCCTAAAAGCAGCAAGAGAGAAAGATCAGACTACCTACCAAGAAAAAACAATCAGAATAGCTGTCGACCTAGCAGCAGAAACACTACAAGCTAGAAGGAACTAAAGCTCAATATTTAAAGTCATCTAAGATAAACAATTACAACCAAGAATTTCCTACCCAGCCAAGCTCAGTTTCATGAGCAATGGAGAATTAAAATTCTTCCCAGACATCTAATCCCTAAGAGATTATGCAACTTCCAGAACAACTCTACAAGAGATGCTGAAAAAGGTATTAAGCACAGAAGAAAGAAAAAAAACAATGACCCTGCACTTCCCAAAAGGACAGGAGAACACAGAATCAACAGAGATATATCATGACTGTAAACTTAAAAACACACACATACATCAACCCAAAAGCTAAAAGAAAACAAAGAAAAAACTTTATAAGAACCTCATGACGTAGATAAACAATCCCATTTCAAGAATCAGCCTGAATGTGAATGGACTCAATGCACCACTGAAAAGACACAAAATGGCAAACTGGATAAAAAACCATGACCTAATAATTTGCTGCATCCAGGAAGCTCATCTCACCACAAGGGATGCACACAGACTCAAAGTTAGAGGATAGAAAATGAATTTCTAGGCAAATGCATCACAAAAGAAGGCAGGAGTCATGATCTTAATATCAGACAAAATAACCGTTAAGCTATAAAAAATTTAAAAAGATACAGATGAACAAAAGGTTCATCCCATCAACAAGAAATATCTACCCCAAACATATATGCACCCAACACAAGAGCACCAGCATTTATAAAGCAACTACTAAGTAAACTAAAAATTGACTCTAACACTATCATAGCTGGGGACTTAAATACCCCACTAACAACCTTAGACAGATCATCAAGGCAAAATATCAGCAAAGAGATCCAGAACCTCAACTTGAACTTAACCAAATGAACTTAATAGATACCTACAGACCATTCCACCCAACAACCGCAGAATATACATTCTACTCATCATTGCATGGAACATACTCCAAGATCGATCACATCCTTGGTCCTAAATCAAGCATAAACAAAATTTCATAAGACCGAAATACTGTCATGCACTTTCTCAGACCATAGTGGAATAAAAATAAATATCAACACCAACAAAGTTCTCCAAAAACCCACAAAGACATGGACACTAAACAGCAAGATGGTGAACAACTACTGGGTCAACACAGAAATCAAAACAGAAATTAAAAGATTCCTGGAAACAAAGGAAAGGAGGAAACATCTTACCAAAACCTCTGGGCTACCATGACATCAGTTCTAAGAGGGAAATTTATATCTCTACGAACACACATCAAGAAAATTGAAAGATCACAAGTTTATTGCCTAACACATCACCTAAGAAAGCTGGAAAGACAAGAACACCAAAACCCTAATTTCAACAGAAGAATCCAGATCACCAAAATAAACACCCAAATATGAGACATCGAAGACAAAAATACTGTAGAAAAACATCAACAAAACAAAAAACTGGTTCTTTGAAGGAATAAATAAGATTGATAGTCCCCTAGCCAGAATAACCAAGAAAAAGAGTAAGAAAACCCAAATAAACACAATCAGAAATGCAAAATATCAAATCACAACTGACCCCCCAAAAATACAAAAGATTATCAGAGATTACTGTGCACACCTGTATGGAAACAAACCTGATAACCTAAATGCAATGGAGAACTTTCTGGCATCACACAGCCTCCCAAAATTAAACAAGAAGACATTGAGATACTAAATAGACAAATAACAACCTAGGATATAGATTCTGTCATAAGAAAACTATCTACAAAAAAAAAACCCCTAGACCAGACAGCTTTCCAGCAGAATTCTACAAAACATATAAGAAGGAGCTGATACCAATCCTGTTGAAAGTATTGCAGGCAATTGAGAAAAACTGAATTCTCCGCACATAATTTTACAAAGCTAAAATCACACTGATAGCCAAACAGGGTAAAGATCCAACAAAACAAGAAAACTACAAGCCAATATTCCTAATTAACATAGATGCAAAAATTCTCAACAAGATTCTAGCAAATTGGAGCCAACAACACATCTGAAAAATCATCCACCATGACCAAGTAGGTTTCATCCCTGGGATGCAGGGCTGGTTCAAGATCTGCAAGATCATACATGTAATTAAATACATCATGTAAAAAATAGGAACCACATGATTATATCATTAGGTGCAGGAAAAACTTTCGATAAGATCCAGCATCCCCTCCTGATAAAAACCCTCGAACACCCAGGCATAGAAGGAACATATTTCAAAGTAGAAGGCACCATCTATGATAAACCCACAGACAGCATATTGCTAACCAGACAGAAACTGGAAGAATTTCCCCTGAAAACCAGAATAAGACAGTTTCTCACTCTCACCCCTCCTGTTCAACATTGTGTTGGAAGTCCTAGCTAGAGCAATTAGACAAGAGAAGGAAATCAGGGGTATGCAAATAAGAAAAGAGGAGGTAAGTTATCTCTCTTTGCTGACAATATGATACTGTATACCTCAAAATTCCAAGAGAATCTGTCAAAAACCTCCTTTCACTGATAAAGGACTTTGGCAAAGTCTCAAGGTCCAAAAAAAATGTGCAAAAGACAGTCACATTCTTAGATACCAACAACAAACAGACAGAGAACCAAAAACAGCACAATCCCATTCACAATAACCACATACACACACACACACACACACACACACACACACACACACACAAATGAAATACCTTGGTATCTTCCTACCCAGAGAAGTAAAAAACTTTTACAATGAAAACTACAAAACACTGCTCAAAGAAATTCAAGTAGCCATAAACAAATGGAAAAATATTCCATGCTCATAGATAGAAGAATCAACATTGTTAAGATGCCCATCCTACCAAAGGCAATCTACAGATTCAATACAATACCCATTAAATTACCAACATCATTCTTCTCAGATCTAGAAATGACAATACAGGAACTCATATGGAAATATAAACAACCACGAATAGCCAAAACTATCCTTAAAAACAAAAAATAAAGCAGGAGGTATCACACTTCCAGATTCAAACTTTACTTTAAGTCTACAGTAATCAAAACAGCCTGGTGTTGTTACAAGATCAGGCATATGGACCAATGCAACAGGATAGAGATTCCAGAAGCAAAACCTCAATTTCTCAATCAACTCGTCTTTGACAAGGCCTCCACCACCAACCATTGGGGAGAGGAGAACTTATTCAGTAAATGGCGCTGGGGAAACTGGCTGACCACGTGCAGAAGATTGAAACAGGACACTTATCTATCACCATACACAAAAATCCACTCTAAATGGATCAAATACCTAAATGCAAAACCTCAAACTGTAAGAACCTTAGAAAATGCAAGAGTCATCCTAAAAGAAATCAGAGGAGGCAACAAATTCCTGATCAAAACCCGAGATGTCCATAACACAAGAGATAAGATAGACAAGTGGGACATCATCAAACTGACAGGCGTTTGCAAAGCAAAAGAAACCATCAGGAGAACGGGAAAAAAATGTTTGCCAACTGTATATCTAACAAAAGCCTAACATCCAGGATCTACAAGGTACTCAAATGTTTCAAAAGGAAAAAAAAAGCCTCATTAAAAAGTGGACAAAAGACCTGTCTCAGAAAGAAGATATATGGGTATCAAAAGACACATGAAAAGGTACTCAGCCTCACTCATCATCAGAGAAATGCAAATCAAAATCACATTGAGATACCACCTAATCCCAGTAAGAGTGGCCATCATTAATAAAACAAACAACAGATACTGGTGAGGATCAGAGAAAAGGGAACACTTCTAGACTGGTGGGAATGCAAACTATTTCAACCTCTATGGAAAACAGTGTGGCGATTTCTAAAAGAACTAGAAATCGACCTTCCATATGACCCAACAATCCCCCTAATGGGAATATACCCAGAGAAGCTCAAATCATTCTATAAAAAAGATACCCGCACACACATGTTTATTGCAGCATTGTTCACAATAGCAAAAATATGGAACCAACCATGCTGCCCATCAAAACTGGACTGAATTAAAAAAATATGGTACAGTACATGATGTAATATTACACAGCCATAAAGAAGGACAAACATAAGGACTTCACAGCAACTTGGATGGATTTAGAGTCTATCATACTCAGTGATCCATCACAGAAACAAAGAAGAGAGTACTGTATATTTTCATTCATAAGTGGACCCTGAATATTTGCCATAATACTGTAAGAAAAGGATAGGCAGTAGTGAGATACTACCGGGGTGGGGGTGGGGACACAACATCAGTAAGGGTAACTGATATCAAATCAGACAAAGTAGGGACAAAAGGGAGGTCCAAACTTTACCTGTACAATGACCACTTGTATATCTAATCCTGAATTGTACCTCACATCTTTAAAATAAAATGTATTAAAAATAAATATATAAGAATCACCTAGAAGTTAATTCCCCGATCTCAAATCCAAATATTCTGATTCATTATTCACAGGAAGAGGCCTAGGAATCTTCCTTTACAAAAACAATGTCAGAGGGTATAGATTACTTCTGAAAAAAAAGCCTCCTGCAAGAGTTGCTTCCTACACAAATGCTTCTCTGATGTTCCAAAGTGGCAACGGGTGCACAGGTCACGTCTCTGAAGAAACCTTTTGAGACCACTTGACCCTAAAGTAAAGCTATCAAAGACGTCCAGATTCCAACCTTAGGAATAGCTAAAGAGATCAGAGCCCAGGAACATCTGAGATTTTTTTTCCTCTAAGGTCATCAGTGACAGCTAGGGAAAGGGCACCAGTTTCGTCCTCTTATCTCTTTTTATTTGTGAAGTTATTTTGCTCTGTTGCTACCAGTTGCTAGGAGCCCAGCTTCACCCCAATCTGCCCATTATGATGACATTTCAGGTCTCCGTGGAAAGGGCACTTACTGCTTTCCCAGTGGACAGTGTGCCAAGAGCAGAGCAGTTTCCAGTTCTGGACCCTCATTCCAACAGGAGCGTCAAACTCCATTACGGCATAGCCCGCTGCTGAGGCTCTGTGGGAAGTGACAGAGCATGTGAATCTCATCATTTGGGTTTGGTTTCTCTCACACTCTCCCAATAATTAGAGAGCTGCTCACAAAGCTTTATGCTTGGAACAATCTCAGTTTCAAATTTCTTACCAAAAGGAGACAAGAAAGAGATCTGGCAAAAAAAGAATCCACAAGAAAATATTCATAAGGGTGATGTAGAAAAGTAGGTCCCAACCAGCAGGAAGCCAGGGGAAAGTGGCGTTGCCTGGGATGGGTGAGCCTTGTAAACAGCTCCCTGGTGCCCTTAAAAGTCCCTAAGCTGTGGTTCCTGAGACTCTTCAGAAGATTGAAGCTTCCCTGGGGTTCTCTGAAAGATGTGAGTGATTCAGATTCCTGCTGTCTTCTTTCCTTTGCTGTGGTAGAAATGGGCCCAAATTCAGCTTCCTGGCAGAATTTTGTCTGTCTTATCCAATTTCCTCAGTAGTTAAACAACCAGGAGATCCTGTCCCTGCGTCACCTTCAGGGGTGACTTTAGTTATATCCCTTCACATCCTCATTGTGCTTTGGTTAATCCATCTATAAACCAAAACGAATAATGAAATATCTCACCAAAGCATATTAGAACACACACACTCACCCATAAGCCAGAGGGAGAAAGAGAGAGGCAGGGAAAGAGAAATATTTTTTTAAATGTGTCCTTCTTTTGTTTGTTCATATTTTTATATTTATATACTCTTCATAGTATTTTTCTTAATAAGGAAAAATATTTTAAAATTTAAAAATTATTTCACAAGATGGAAACATTAAAAACAAACATTTTCATTAAAAAATTATGATTCTGTAATGCTTTAAGGCCTTGAATTACAGATTAAATTTTCTTTTAAAAAATGAGGTGGCGTCGGGCTCGGTGGCTCAGCCTGTAATCCCGCACCTTGGGAGGCTGAGGTGAGTGGATTGCCTGAGCCCGTGGGTTCGAGACCCGCCTGGGCAACTTGGTGAGACGTCATCTCTACAATAAATCAAAAAATTAGCCGGGCACGGTAGCGCGCGCCTGTAATTCCAGCTACTTGGAAGGCTGAGGCAGAAGGATCGCCGGAGCCCAGCAGGTCAGGGCTGCAGTGGTCATTCCCAGTCTGGGCGACAGAGTGAGACTCCAACTCAAAAAAAAAAAAATGAGGTGGCACAATACAGTGATTAAGAATATAACATATTCTAGAAGTATAGGCTCAATTACACCTGTTTCTCCTACTAGTAGCTGAGCATTTGGGGATAAGTTATTTAACCTCTTTATACCACTATTTTCTTATCTGTAAGATGAAGATAATATTACTACCTATCTAATATGGTTGTTATGAGGAGTAAATTTTATAATCTGTATAAAATACTTACAGAATACATGCTCAGTAAATTGCACATTGGTTTTATTAGTGGAAGAACGACCTCTTTATGTATAAAAATACAACATCTGTCAACTAAACACAAACTAGCAGTTCCCAAAATAGGATGATTTGTCTGGTATACCCACCCCTCACTCCACACACACATTTTTATTGAGTACCCTTGCTATGACAGCATCTATCTGTAAGAAGATTTAAGAAGCTGAGCTTGAGCTCTATTTAGAAAATTTTGCATCTTCTGAACCAGTACAAGAATTGGACCCAAGATCTTGGCCTCATTAGCACCTCATGCCATCAAGCAGCAGACAAACAGACATTATGATTAGTGTTTATCTTGAATCTATGACTATAGTGATGGCTTCTGTGACTCTGAAGTCCTGGAAATCTTCTGGCTGCAAGAAGGATCTCAAATACTTTCTGTGATTAGCAACTTTATCAGAGAGAGATCACCACACACACACACACACACACACACACACACACACACACACAAACACACACAGCAAGAAGTTTAACAGAATATTGGAGAGGATTTTCTGACCACACACATCTCACTAGACTCTCTCCTAAGGAAGAGATCTCCAATCACACT
This sequence comes from Carlito syrichta, assembly GCF_000164805.1. Taxonomy (NCBI): domain Eukaryota; kingdom Metazoa; phylum Chordata; class Mammalia; order Primates; family Tarsiidae; genus Carlito; species Carlito syrichta. The sequence goes on from NW_007082822.1 coordinate 128,498, forward strand.
CCATTGGACAACACTTGACAGTCATTGTCATGGTGAGTGACTGTAACTCTGTAACTGATAAGAGTGTGCTAAAGTGGAAAATAAGATCAATTATCTAAATCTAAATACACCTGATAAAAAAATCAAATCTTTCTTTACACACACACACACATAAACACACACACACACACACACACACACACACACACACACGCTATACTTTACTGACCTTTGATGCTGGAGAACAAGGGGTCCCGGGAAATCTTTTTGTGCTCACAAACAGGTGATCTAACTAATCCCCTCTTCCCTTAGGATAAGTCGTCTCCTAGAAGCCTCATCAAGCATTCATGTAATTACACTTTTGCAGGTTCTGTCCCACCAGGCATCCTGACCTGTCTCCAAGAAGTAAACATAGCTTAAAATCAAGCTGAGACCCTCTCATGCACAAATATACAAATAAACTCTTCCAGTTCTCCTTTTTCACCTGATTTCTAAAGCTCCTTTTCACTCTATAAGTGAAAAAAATAAAGAGAACATTGATATTCATTATCTCCAAAGTTCATCAATTTAAATGTATAAATTAGTAAATGAATGGCTGGAGATTTGGAAATATGCTTCCTCCATGAAGGGTTGGATATAAAACTGCCTTGATACAAAACTGTGCCTTACTATTCACCCTTCCCTTAGCCCTCTGCCTATTGGAGGGGCACTGCCCTGGCCTCCTGTTCTAATCCATTAATGGCCTGGCCCTCACACCTTTTTAAATGTACTGTCTCCCATGGGCCTTGAGCAGGGGAAGATGCCAAGCTGATCGGGGAGGAATGACCTTTCCCAGGTGCCCACCATCCTCCACATAATGATGACAAAGCCTATTGTTATTTTGATCTCTTCCTTCTTGTCCTCAACAATCTTTTAAAAGAAGGTAAGCAAAATAACCACCAAGGCAAGCGTTATGCTGTTTGGTTTTATTTTTGGTGGTTTTCTTTTCAACCGGGACTATTATGTGCCCAATGTTCCTCCCCCTTGTCATTTTTCCTACACCAGCCACAACCTGAATAACTGATCTTTGAATGAACTCTCCAGCGAGCCCAGGGCTGTGGAGCTTTGGCCCTTCTTTCTCCCCTGCCTCCAGTACTTTCACTCTGATGGTCATTTTGTGAATAGGAAAATATTTAGCTCTGGTTTCCTGGAATCTTCTGTGCAACCAGATCTGCAGGTGTGAGGGAGATCAAGGCCCTTGGATGAGTCCACATAAACATATGCTCCAAAGAGAAGTCCTAAACCTCCCTCTCCCTAACCCTAGAGCCAGAGTTCTCTTGCCTTCACTAGGCAAAGTCCATCATGCTTGTCATAAAAGGTTTCCTGAATCGTCCAGAGGAAGGCTTACACCAGCATATCCTGACTCATCAGTAAGCCAAGCACCATAGCTGGAAGAGAATAATCATTACTGAGACGATAACTTACAAAGACAAAAAAAGTCCTGATTTTATAATAATAAGATAATCTTTATTAATGTGTTTTCTTTCCATTTTCAACAGCCAAGGATGCATGCAACTTCAACAACAGAATTATATAATAGCAATTATCAGCCAGTCTCCCTCTGCAGAGATTTTTGGAATATTTTAGTTGTATAACCAGAAAATGTCTTCTGTCTTTTCATTACCCTTTTTTAAGAATCCACTTAAAAAACGGTATTTATCTTCTGTGAAGCACTAACTCAGTTCAGTCTGGGGGTGGCAATAGGCATTTCTAAACTTCTGGGCTATCATGAGGTTGAGATGACGCTTTCTAAGCCTTCTGTTCATTTTACTTATCAAATGACTTGCCCAAAGTCATTTGATAAGTAGGGCTATGTTAGACCAAATCTAAAAGTTTCTTCAAGGTGCCTAAATTTCTAAACAAAACTAGGAAAGGAAACTTAAATTCACAACCCTAGCCATTACCCTCCTTCTGTCCTGCAGTCTTCATTGCATTCCTCCAATATATTAGCTCACACTCAGTTTGTCAGTGAACTGCGGAACACCAAAATTAGCAGTGTCTAAAAGAATACAAAAGTTGAGTTATGTTTCAGTGTCAGAGGTCAAGGACTGGCCTGGTTCTTTACAAAACCAGAGCTCTAGGTCCTTTCTATTTAATTGCCCCACTGTGCTTGGTCTTGGCTTCATGATGTAAGATGGTGGCAGGTACACTCCACCAGATTAGAGACAAAGGGTGCTTCATGCTGTCTCTTAAAAAATTTACCAGAACCTTCCATGTGGTATTTCTGCTTATATCCCAGTGAACAGAATCTTGCATTATGGCCAAGTATGGATAGGAGGGAGTCTAGGAAATTATATCACCATTCTGGAGACTGTAGGTCTAGTCAAAAATAAGAAGCTCTCTCACCATGGAAAAAGGAGAGACTAGACAATAGAGGATTACCAGAAGTCTCTTTCCCATACCAGCTATTATTATAGGTTTTTAAATCACAAGGAATTTTGGATTAAGAGATGATCCTGGCTGAAATGCTAGTAGTAAATCAGAGAGACAGGTGACAAGATTGTATGCTGAGAAAGGGAATGGGCTAAAACAGAAAACCAAAATGCAAGTAAAGTGAGAACACAGCATGATTGAAGGAAAGAAGCTCATAATAAACTTAAGAATTGTTGAGAACCTTCCAGATAGCAAATCCTAAATCCATAGGAATTAGAAGGTTGAGAAAAGATCACAAAAAAACAATTAATAGAGCTCAGAAACAGTACCAAGGTATATGTAGAAGGAAAGACAGATTATTCAATACATAGTTTGACAACAAAAGGCTATCTATATGAGAAAAAAATAGATTTGGATCACTTTCTACCTCAGTTTTAGTATTCTAGAAACAGTAACCAAAGCAAGGCTTAGGTGCTAATATTTGTTAGAAGGTACAATTCCAGTAGAGTAAGGAGGGGATGGGGAGAGAGGTCAGATAAGGAAGGATGGGAAGCCAGCACAAGGCGATGGATACTGAGCCTGCCACTGTTTCATGAAGAGACATAGCTGGTCACACAGCCAAGCAGGATGTCTAAAGACACTCTACAGAAAAACCTTCACTTCTGATCAGCCCATTGGAAGAATACGTAGAGAGTTTATCTACTGACTTCCTTCTGTCTTCTGTTTCCCATTGGCCACTGCTCACTTCATAAAGATTCTCTCTCTATGCTTCTGGGTTGTTTTCTGGGTGAAGCCTAACTGCAGGTAACGGTAATTACACTTCTTTCCTAGTCTGGAAGTGAAAAAGGAGTCGGAGACTTGGATTTCAAATGTGAGCCTCACAAGTGGTGTGGATGTCACTATGACAGCTGAGGTGGGGAAAGTGACTGGGGTCTGAGAGAGAAGTGAGACTGAAAGAATGTGGAAAGCCCAGGAACTACATTCAACATACAGTTTCACATTCTACACAGAAACACATGACAGACAGATTTAACATATGTGTTAAATAACAATGGCCAAAATAGAGCATGGAGAAAATATTGTATTTATCATTTTGTGAAGAAAAAGTCTTTCCTAAGTATAATCTAAATCTAAAACCATTTGGAGGAAAAAAAAAAAGGATGGGCAGATTTGACTCAAAATTATTCCTAGAAACACACACACACACACACACACACACACGTGAAATAAGAAATGAACAAGATAGGAGAAAATATTTGCAACACACAAAGCATTGAAAAGATAAATATCAATAGGCTCTAAAGAACCTCTGCAAATCAATAAGAAAACTGTTTAAGTGGAAGAGTAATTTGCTTTAGAAACCAGAGGATCAGTACAAGCTGACAACTATTCTAACCATCTAGTTTAAATAGATCCACCAGAAAATCTTTTTGACAGTGGACAAACCCTAAAGGAAACACAAATATTGCTAAAAAGCAAAAAGAAATATTGCAAATACTCCAGTGGATGTGATTTCTTTTATGGCGGGAGAATAAAATTTCCAGAGTTCCACAGAATGAACTCAAAAATTATACCTCATTGTTTCATTTCTGTAGCTTTCACATGATCTAAAACCCCAGAAGGTTCCATCTATTCCAGGATAAGTTTAATTGAGTATTTCTATAGCAAACCACCCAGATTGAATTCTGACTCACGGCAATGACCATTTTGGCTTGGCATCCTGACTTCATATAATTCTATACTGTTTATTTGTATCGCTTCCCATAAAAGAAAAATAATGTTTTTTTTTCTTTGATCATAATAAGACAACATTAAGCTATAGCAAAAATAACACCTTACATTTTATTAGCACTTTCTCGAAGAATTATCTATTATTTAGTATGATCATTATATGGACATTATGAGGATAGTGGGTTTTTTAAAATATTCATTTGGCAGAGGAGATTTTAAAACATGGATTATATAAAGGGCATACCTAGCATCAAACAGCCAATTATTGGCAAATCCAGAAATAAATTCTTGGTGCCCACTGACCTCCAATCTTACATGTTTTACATTAGATTTCACAGTTTCCACTGAACAATTTTCAAATAACATTATTCTACAATCAGGGCAATGGGTTGTTTTCAAACCCATTTTTTAGGGATTTATAATGAAGTTTGACTAGGAGCTTCAGAAAGACCAAGTTGTTTTAGTTCAACTTTCCCTTAAATAGCAATCATTAACTGGCCAAATGCAGTCAGAGATGCTAGAATTCAAGTCAAATGCCAAAGAACCCATCCCTTTTCCTTTAATATCATGAAATTGAGCCAGTAAATGTACTCAGGATATTAATTTCCATAGTTATTTTCCCTTCGTTCCAGAAACTGGGGAAGGAAGAGCAGGAAAAGTCACTTTCCTCCTCCCAGGGAAGGATCACTCCAGTCTTCCCTTGAGAAATCCGGCTTCAGATCACAAATATCCATCATCCAGTGCTCTAGCACTGTTGAATCTCTTCAACAGCAAGACTCTAAATTAACCCAGGCTAGACATGCTAGTCTTCCAATTTGGGCCATGACTGATAAAAGGGAAAGTAGAAAAGCCAGAAATGTGACAAGAATTTAACACTTCTGAAAGCTATTAGCTTGGATTTGGTTTCTACTGGAGGGAAAAAGGTCAAAATCTCAAGTAAAATTTTCCTTGCTGTATATGTTATCTATAGTTTACTTGTTCTATATCCAATAGTTTCTAGATAAAAATAATAATGACCTAGAAAAGTTCCACTTAAGTTTCTACTCACTGGAATGGGAGCTCAAAGAGTATTTGTGTCTAATTTCTTGACATTTATTCTAAGTGTCTTGAATAGCACCTGCTCCATCAGTACTCAACACATAATTTAATAAATAAGTAAAACTTGTGGCAGAATATTTCTTTCTTATCTCACTTGGATCTTGAGTGAACAAAAGACTAGATTTCTAGTATGCTACCACTTTTTAGATCTAGTTACATTTTTGTGAGTTTGGGGCTACTGCTCCAGCAAAATTCTCCATTTGGAGAAAAAGGAAGAAATCTATTAAATTAAGCCAAATGTCTCTGATATTTTCTTAGCCTTTGATGTGGTAGAATTTAGAAGCATATCTCATGGTTATTCTTTTACATGAAGGTTTTAAAGTTTGTCTTTACTTTTTAACTAGACCCAGTTTGGGAACAAAATACATTTCTTACACTATCAAAAAAAAACCAAAAAACAATTCTGGGTAAGTTGGGCAACCAATAAAAATCTATTGGAAGAACACAAGCTGGCTTAGAAAATTAAGAAAAAATTGAAGAACAGGACTCAGAAGGAATAGGAATTAAGGTAGCTCTGGAGATCCCAGAATTAATGAACAGTATTGCAGGGTATATCTACTTGGGGACAACCAGCTACAATGATCATCCTATTCAATATTTGAATTCTAGACAGAAAGACTAAGGAAGTATGAGGCACTTTGACAGAATTCCATCAATACAGTATTCAATGGAAAAATGCATATCACAAAATGGGTGACCATTGCCAGCATATTGGGGAGTATACCATGAATAGGTGAAATAGATGTTCCTTAAATGATAACTCCACAAAAATATGACCTACAATTATAAAAATCAAATGCCATCATAAATCTTTTTCTCCTCAAAGGACAGAACATATAACTGCCTTCCATGAAGGTGAACACTGATAACAGGTCCAAATATCAACTGGGAAAGCGTTTAGGAAACTAAATAGTTGAAAACAATCCACTAAGCAAAATTTATATACAACTTCTTAAAATGAGTGTTGCACCAGAGAAGTGTCACCTGCCCTATGAAATGGGACAGTTCTGAAATGTAAAAGCAGAGCACCCTACTTGAACAGCCAGTCTTCATTTTAGGAATGGAATTGACAACAGAAGCAGATTCATATGTTTCCCGGCTATGAACTTTTACTGGCACATAGTGCATTTGGTCTTTCTGAGATAAAGGAAGACCCTGCTTTGCACGACAGCATAGAATTATAAAAATGACTATGCAAGCTAAACTCACACAAAGTGATCTGTATAATCAATGGGAAAAATTGCAAAGCACTTAAATATTTTTGTCAAAGAATTAAAAACTTTCTGCTGGTTATAAATTTGTAGATAAATGGGGGAAAAAACAATTATGTAGTACACCATAATCTAAATATTAGAAACAATAATTAAAATATTTTTCTCTTTGTAAAAATAATTTATCACCAGTAGTTTGAATAGACCTGCCTTCTTATTCTCTTATTATAACTATGGAGTGTGCATCTTTTCTATGCCTTAGCAAATTGTTTTACTGCTTTCCAAATATGGTTCCGTTTCCAAAATTCCATTTTTTGTGTTTTAAATGTTGTGAAATATCTTCAAGAGTTTCTTTAACATGAAGTGATTTTTTTTTTTTTTTTTTTTTTTGCTATTGTTATTTCCTCTGGGACATTTTCATCTCTTTTTCATCACAATCCCTTTTCTACTTTGCATCCAAACCCTGGCTGCATTTCTGGAGTGTCTCAAAAACAACAGTAAGGTCAACAGTTCCATAGTCAGCTATTTATTTTAACTCCATTTACATCTTATTTGAATGTTTATCTCAGTATTACTAAATTCTATTATTTGCTATATTTCTATCTTTGTTGGTCAATTCCTTTCTTTGATTATCTATTTTCATAAAATGTCTCAGTGACAAAGAGACAACATGATTGGTCACTGATCATGAAGTACATCTGTCATTTATATAGTGACTTAAGTGATTTTTGGACTGAAGACGCAGCAGCAAAAGTTTTGCTTTATGCAATCACTCACAGTCAGTGTATCATGGTAACTGAAATTTGAACCGTGCTGTTGGGGACTGGTGTTATTTAAGTAAAATTATAGTAATTGAAATCTATACATATCAAAACTATACAAAGTAAGGACTGCCTGTATTGTGAAATATTCTACTGGAAATATTTTTAATGGACTCTGAAACCTCTTATGTTTTCTTTATGGCTTCATTTTTGGAGAATTATTGGATGGGAAACCAAATATTATGCCCTACCAATATTTGCTTCATACAGAGTGTAGCTTATATTTGATCACTACTTTAGAACTACCCAATAAATCTTATATTTGACTTTTTGTCAAATAAGTTAGATTTTGGTATGTCATTTTATTCTAAGCACAACGAAGGAAAATCATCTTTTCTTTCTATCCATAAGGTGGAAACTGGTGAAATACTCCTCGCCCTTCAAGACCCAACTTAAATGTCACCTACTCCATGAGCTTTCCCTAGCCTCGCCATGCAGTCATGCATCTTGAAGAACAAAGATTTCTTGTTTATCTTTATATCCTTTGTTCCCCGCACATTGACTGCTCCATTACTCCATTTGAGATGCACAAATGTTTCTTGACTAATGGTAAATAATTTATCTCAAACTTTTTTTAAAATTGGGTTTTTGTCCACTTTCTAGTATATGAAAAGCTCTTTCCAGTATGAGATTCTAAAAGAAAGATCCTAAAGGAGTAGCCAGAATACCTAGTTTTAAGGCCTAGCATTTACAACTAGGAGTGCCAGAATCTAATTCTGGATTCTAGGGGCATTTTGCTTGTGATGGTCAGGAGGGACAGGGAAGCCCCAGTGAGTGGGTGACTAACAACAGGGTATTATCTGCATGCATACTCTGCTAACTCATGTTGGCCTTGGTGTTTACAGTTCTATGAATCCATAATGGATAACACATGGGGTAAGAGAATTATGGGGAAAATAAACCATAGTAATATGGTTCAGTATTTAGATCTGAGGAAAATACCTTTTAAATGAAATTGAGCAGAACATCTGTCCATCTCCCCTTGCAAAGTACAGAATGTACTGTATGGACTAATCAAACTTTACAGCCCTACTGTGTAATCTTGTACATTCCTAACCATATGTTCCTCCCAGAACTGTCACTTGCTGGACATTCATCACAGACCAAACAGTCAGTGTTTTCTTTACCATGCAGAATACAATATAAATATCACACAATACATTTGACTGATCTCACGGGAAAGCATGAAACAACACTCTACATTATGCCTTTCTCTCTCTCTCTCTCTCTCTCTCTCTCACACACACACACACACACACACACACACACACACACACACACACAAACACACACACACACACACAAATCAGAAACAAATGCATGAAAGGTCAACTCATTGATCAAGTTATACAAAACTCATTCCATTAAATTAATTATTTTATCTGAAAATCCCCAGAAATACTTCATAAACAGGGAATTATTGTTGTCATTTTACAGAAAATAAATAAAAATGAGGGTCTTGATCCACTTGTACAGTGGAACACAACAACAACAAAATTAGCTCTCCTGAACCCAGAAATTTACTATGATGTAAAAGCTATAAGAGAAAATCATAAAGGGCTGCACTATCTCTTTAAGGATGTGTTGTCATCAGATAGTCAAGTTCACCGAAGTCAAGGGGGCATGGCCATGCATGTACATGCATGTATGTGTTCATGAACATCTACTAGCACATGCATGAAGACATAAGAGGAGGTAGATGCTCCTGTATGGAGATTATAGCTTCAGCAAAGGTGTGGAGATGGTAGTGCATGGTGAGTGTCAGTGGGGGACACAGTCTCCAGGCCAAAGAGTGAGATGATGGGAAAGTGGCAGAATTTAAAGCTAGTCAAAGCCAACTTGTATTGTGAAGAGTTTCAAATGGCTCACCTCAAGAATAGAGTTTAGATTCGACTCTATAGACAATAGGACCTACATCTTCAGATTTTGAAGGTGAAGTTATATTTAGACCTTGCTTCTTATTGAAAGAGCAGTCTTCTGCAGCAATAGTGAATGCACTTTAAAGTTTTGTGGTTGCTGTTGTTGTTGTTGTTGGTTTCGTTGTTTGTCTTCTGACAGAGGAAATAGTTCTGACCTGCCCTGCTTGTCCTTCACTCATAGACCTAGCTACTCAGCTCACAAATGCAAGCCCAATGAAACAAACTGGTAGGATAACAGAAATGTACAAATGGAAACAACTTACATGGGTCCTTAGCACCATGTTTCATCCAATAGCTCTTATAGATGGTGTAAAAACCCCAGTGACCTATCTACTCCACCAATTAAAAAGATCAAGAAAGGAATAAACATTATAATAATATAAGGGTTACTCTAAGGCAAAACTATTAACAAACATAAGCCTTAAAGTAAATCTTTAATATAGTCATTAATTCAGAAAGAGCTGCAAAAATCATGACCAACCATTCAAAACATCACTGATAACAAGGCTTCCTTCCCAAAAACTGAAAATTTCAACTTTTTCTAGACTGGCACAGTGAAAATTGTACAAAATTTCAGATGTTTTACAGTAGGAAGATTCCTTATATACTAGTGTTTTTAATATTAAATATCAGTAACCCTTAATGGCTTGACTAATGTATTAGTAAGCAGCCCTGAGAAAGATAGGATTCTTTTTAAAAAATTTTTATTTGCCTACTTTTAAAATTTTTTATTTTAAAGCTGTGGGGTACAATTCAGGGTTAGGTATACAAACAGTCATTGTACAGGTAAAATTTGGGCCTCACTTGCCAAAGAAGTTCGGGAGAACTTTTATTTCTGTGTTAACCCATCAGAGGGCTCTAATTTAACCTTAACCTACTGTGGCAAAGGCTTCAACAACAACCTCCCCAAAGCCACACAGCAGAATTTCTGTCCTCACAGCTCTGGAGATATGAGGGCTGTGGTGGCCGGCTATCTACATGGGACTTGAGGCTAGCTGGAAAGGGAAGGCCTTAATTTGACCCCCCAGGCACTCATTTTATGTTCCATCCTGTTTGTCCAGCACCAGATCACATGCTACCTCATGTTCATGCTGCACTCTTCATGGTTTTCCTCCAGCATCTTCTAGAAGGATGGACTGTGCCCCACAAGTCCACTGCTCCACACACATCAGGCACAAAGTGAACGCATAGGTGGAAGACAGGAAGTCACCAATGATCTTTTATTTATAAGAAATGTAATGCTCAATCTGCCTTAAGAAACAAACTGTGTTTCTTTTTATAGATGCAGGGTTTCAAGTTTCCTCAGAATTTTTTTTTTAGGTTTTCTATTAATTTATAATCATTATAGTTGAGCATGGAATTCATTATATCATCTAGTTGTTTTACTTAGTTCAAACTGTTATAACACAATACCATAGACTAGACAGCTTAGAAACAACAGAAATTTATTTCTCAGTCTAAAGGTTGGGAAGTTCGAGATCAAGGTGCTGTCAGATTAGGGGTCTGGTGAAGGCTTGCTTTCTGGTTCTTACTGTATTAGATGGCAGGAAGATCAAGGGATCTCTCTGGATCTATCTTATAAGGACACTAATCCCATTCATGAGGGTTCTACCCTCATGACCTAATCACTTTCCAAAAGCCTCACTTTGCCTCCAAATACCATCACGTTGGGGATTAGGGCTTCAACATATGAATTTGGAAGAAACACATGCAGACCATAGCAGTAATCATCATTACCAAGCAAAGTCTCATTTTGTTCAACTTGTCTTTTAGTCAATTTCTTTTCCTAAAAGTTCATCTAGATTATTAGAAACTAAACAAAGTGCAATTCATAGTGCTATTGTCATGGGAAAAACGTAAAAATAACACAGGGAGTGAAGGCCACATGATTCTCCCTATGAAGCACAGAGCTAAAAATAACCACAAAGCTAATATGGATCATAATAACACTGATGATGTGCTAGCCACCCTTCTAAGTCATAAATGGTTGTAACGCCCATCCCAGTAACACCCATACAAGCCAAAGGAGGTTCCTTGATCACCTATGAGCACCTGTCCAAGGATTAATTCTTGTGGCTTCTCATGTAGGGATAAGGGTGGCCAGGGGCACTGCGTATGGGATGCTGATCAGAGTATGGGCTCTAGATCCATGTCATATAGGTTTCACTGTGTGATCAAAGCCAAGTCTCCTAACCCCTTTGTGTCTCACTTTCTTCACCTCTAAAATAAAAGTACCAACCTGTGGCTAATGTGAGGATTAAATATATGTTTAAGTAATTAAAGTGCTTGAAACAGAGCCCGGCATGTAGTGAATGTTCAGTAGACATCAACTGTGATGGTGATCATGATGACCACACAACTGTTAAGATCTCTGTTACCAGGTGCCTCTCCTAATTAGTCTTCCTCAGACCCAATCCACAGACCCATGATGGAATCATGCAAATGGAGATGAAGGATCACTCATACCACTATACAGAGCAGTTCAGTATGAAAGGAATGGAGGTTGTCCTTTTTTTCTAGCTTGCTTGTTTTCTCATACCACACAAAGGAAAGAGACTTTCAGACAGATGCAGGGGTCAGAAAGCACCGTGCCCCACAAAGGATCTCTCTCTCTCTCTCTCTCTCTCTCTCTCTCTCTCTCTGTCTCTCTCTCTCTCTCTCTGTCTCTCTCTCTCTCTCTCTCTTTGCTGCTCCCAATTCCCCATTTCTTCCTCTCACATTCTACTCATTCAGCTCCCTCATTCCTGTATTCCTACCCAGGGAACCTCCAGGTCTCCAATAGAGATTTCCAGACTCTAGCCCTTAAGCTTGGTTGGTAAGCAAATGGAGGCTCCCTCTCTGCCCAAGTTTTGCCAAACCCCAAATCAAAGAAATAGACTCTGGTCCTGAGGAAAAAAGGGAATAGCAGGGAGCTATTTATTCCTGCCCAGTATCCCACTAGAAAGAACTACAATAATATCCTCACTAGTTACCTGAGAAGCATGCTGCTGCCCTGAGGTGGGCATTGTATTTTTCTGGAAACACCACTCACCACTATCTTGGTCCCGTATAAGGAAAGGATATTCCTCCTGTGAGCATAACTTTGCTCATGACCTGCTCCTAAAGAGCACTGGCTGAGGACGACACTCCTAGCCATCTACCAACATGGATGTGTGGGTGGGGCTTGGAGGAGCAGGAGGAAGAGTTCATTCTCAGTTCACTCTACCTCAGTTCTGATCCTAACAACAACCTTATGTCCCAGAGGAGTAAATGAAGACATGGAGAAGGTAAGTAACCCGAATAAGGTCATACAACCTATTATAACCCAGATATGCTTGAAGCTAAACCCTTTGTTCTTTCAATCAAAAGATGTTTCCTCTCTGCCTGACATTTAAAATCAAAGCAGAACTCATCAACTCTTATAAAAATGCTTAAAATCTGCAGCTATGAAGACTGGTTGCCCCAAAGAGTTGACTTCCCTTGAGAGACACAGGCTTTTCTTCCTGAATTGCTAGCGGAGAAAAAAAGACATGGAGAAGAGTCCAAGCTTTGGAAGTCTTCCAGCAGCTGTTCAAACCTCTTGGCCAAATACCACAAGGCCTGATCTGCATCATTGTTTCCCAAAGAGGCAACGCCAAGATATTTAATTCCCAACATCATTCTGAAGACCAATTTGTCTACTTCAACACAACAGCTCTTTCCCAGAATTTATCTCTATTTCTATTTTCTTGAGTCAAATCCTTGGGCTCCTGCACCATGAAGAGGGCCTTGTTCTTCCCACTGCCTGTCTGCATCGAGGGTTTGGCTAAAGCCTGTGGAACATGCAGTAGCCAGTGAAACATCCCCTTGTGACCTTGAGCTTCTTTTCTTGGCTCTGAAATAAGTACTGCTCCAGTCGGGATCTACTATCTTTTCTTTTTTGTTTTTGTTTTTTTAGTTTTGGGGTTTTTTTGTGAGGGGCAAGTTTTTTTAGAATTTATTTTTAAATTTATATCAAGTAAAATGAACTCTTTTTGGTGTACAATTCTGCAAGTTTGACAAATGCCTACTGATATATAGCCACCACCACAATCAAGATTCAGAGCCGTTTCTTCACTTCTAGAAAACTTCCTCATGATGCCCATTTGTAGTCAGACTTCCCCCTCTCAACCGTTGTCAACCACCAATTCTTCTTTGTTCCTATAAAGACGGAACAAAGTTTTGCCTGCTCCAGGAATAGAATTGTACAATACGCAGCCTTTTGAGTCTGGCTGCTTTCACTTAACACAAAGCAGTAGAGATTCATCTAAGCTGTTTTGTATGTGATTCAGTCATTTTTTTATATTAAGTAGTACTCCATTGTGTGAATGTGTCACAGTTTGTATATGCATTCACAAGTTAACAAACGTTTGGGTGGTTTTGCTTTTGGGAGTGATTATGAAAAAAAACTTCTATAAACATTTGCATACAAGTTTGACGTAAACCTGTTTTTATTTATCTTAGGGAAACATTTAGGAGTGATAGTGATGGGTCATGCAGTAAGTATATGCTTTATGTTATAAGAAATTGCCAAACCTTTTTTATTTTTTTGTTCAAAATAGCCACAACCTTTTTGCATTTCCACAGGCTATATATAAGAGTTCCATTTGTTTCATATCCTCACCAGCACTTGGTATTATCAGGTATTTAGGTTTTTTTTTTCTCTCATTTGTCTCCCAGCCTTTTCATCAGACCAGCCTCAATCGTGAAGCTGCTTATCCAAAGGTACTCCAGTGAAAAGGATAGAGATAGACCTACACAGAGGTTTGACTAGCTCATGGCAGTTCATAGGGTCAGGAATATCAGTGATGAGTGTCTGACCTTAGCCAAAAAGAGCCATGACTCATAATGAGTCCTAAAACTTTCTCAAAACAAGTCTAGGCTTGAAACTTTCTCAAAATAAAAAGTTAGGGATATTTTCTTATACATCCCTGCACCTAACACCATGTCTTATACCCAACTTAAAACTGAATGAATGATTTCACTTTGTTCTCTGGGCTTTCAGATATTTCTCCAAGTAGAAAGCCCCACACATTTAAAAAATGCATAAATTGGCAATTTCACCTGAAACAATGGTCAGTAGTTCCAAGGTATAGTCTATATCCAGTTGGAGCCAAGGTGAAAAGATCCGGGATTATAAGACAAATTCCAAAATAATGGTTCCAAACTTTTTGAAAGTTATTAAACCCTTTGAGCATCTTGAAGAAGCTCTGGACTCTCTTTCTAGAAAAACACATAAATAATATACAAAAAAAAGTAAAGGCCATCCATAGATCCTAGTTAAGAACCACTGCCCTCCAAAAATCATGATTCTAATAGGTAGGAGGTCATTTCTGTAAATATCCTACTGAGTAGAGAAAGGGGACCTGGGGACTGTGTACTAGTGAAACCAGAAAGATAAAACACTCAAATGGCTTTATTAATTGTATTCGTATTCTAGGACTGTCATAACAAAGTCCAGAGGCTGGGTGGCTTAAACAATAGAAATGCATTTTCTCAAAATTCTGGAGGTTAAAAGAGTGAAAAGATCAAGGTGGTGGCACAGTTTGCTTCTTTTAATGCCTTCCTCTCTTGGATTGCAAGTGACCATCTTCCTCCAGGGTCTTCACATTGCCTTCCTTCTGTGTAAGTCTATGTCTTAATTTCCTCTTCCCATAAGGACATCAGTTATATTGAATGAGGGCCCACTCATATGACATCATTTTACTTTAATTACCTCTTTCAGGCCTTGTCTCCATGTACAGTAACATTTTGAGGTACTGGGGGCTAGGAATTCAACATATGAATTTGGGGAGGGGGGACATAATTCAGCTCATAATATCAATTTTTGCAATTTATTAGAAGACTAAAGCTGTAAGACTCAAGACTAAAAACTCTAGCAATCCCACTACTGAATACATATCCAAAGGAAGTGAAATCAGTATATCAAAGACATACCCACACTCACACTCCCATGTTCATTGAGGCATTATTCATAATAGCCAAGATATGGAATCAACCTAAGTGTCCATCAGTGGATAAATGGATAAAGAATATATATAGTATACACAATGGAATACTGTTTATTCAATCTTAAAAAATAAGAAAGTCCTGTCATTTTCAATAACAAAGATGAACCTGGAGGACATTATGTTAAGTGAAATAAGCCAGATACAGAGAGACAAATACTGCATGTGAAATCTAAAAAGGTCAAATTCATAGAAAAAGACAGCAAACTGTAGTTGCCAGAGGACTGGGGAAACACTGATTAAAGGACACAGAATTTTAGTTAGGAAGACTACATACAACAGATTTATTAAACATTACAGTGACTACATTTAATAACAATTTGTTGTATACTTGAAAATTGCTTAGAGAACTTTTAAGTGTTTTCAACACACAAAGATGTATGTGAAGTAATGTATGTTAAATAGTTTGATCTAGCCATTCTACCATATATATAGATATATCAAACATCACATTTTATTTATTTATTTTTTTTTTTTTTTGAGTTGGAGTCTCACTCTGTCACCCAGACTGGAGTGCAGTGGCCGCTCCCGGCCACCGCAGCCTCGACCTGCTGGGCTCCGGTGATCCTTCCGCCTCAGCCTTCCAAGTAGCTGGAACTACAGGTGCACGCTACCACACCTGCTAATTTTTGATTTATTATAGGGACGAGGTCTCACCAAGTTGCTCAGGCGGGTCTCGAATTTTAAATCATAAATATATACAACTTTTACTTGTAATTTTAAAAATTAACCTAGAAGATGTATAGAGTATATCTAATAAGCACACAGTACTTACTGTGTATAGGCACTCTTCTAAGTGTTTATAACAAACAGTCAACCCTTTAATCCTCATTTAAAGACTATGAATTAGGTACAATTATGTTCTCCTTTTACAGATGACAAAACTAAGGACATAGACACTAAGTACTGGGAGTTAAGACCCAGGCTCCCTGCCTCCACGAGCTCATGCCTATATCCAGTTCTCTGTCCTGCCTTTCACTAAGCAATATGCTCTTCTATGCTCTTTCCCAATAAGAGAAAGTGGAGACCTAAACAACATCCAATCTACCTGCTCAGTGCAGATTCACAAAGCATCACTAGGAGATTCAAGCACTGTTCCTCAGAGCATTCTTTTTCCTTTCCAAGTATTCGTAACATTGCTAACTGTTCAACTCACCTACAATGTCTACCCAATAGACATTCAGTGTCTCCCAATAGATCAAACCCTGCAGGCTGGCTTTCAGCTTTCTACCTTTCCTACTCTTATGCCATCTGTGTTAGATACCTATTACCCCTAAAACTTGGTAGCATAAAAACAAACATTTATTATCTCCTACAGTTTTTCTGAGACTCAGGAATCTGGGAGCAGCTTAGCTGGATAGTTCTAGCTCTCTGACTCTCATGTGGTTGCAGTCAAGAGGTCAAATGAAGACTTGATTGGGGCTGGAAGATCTGCTTCCAAAGTATCTCACTGAAGTGGCTGTTGCAGGAGTTCTCTGTCCCCTCCCACATGGTCCTCTCTAGGCTATGTGGGTGTCCTCACACATGACAGCTGCCCTTCTCTAGAGCAAAGGATCAAAGAAGGGAAGAGAGAGAGAGGAGAGAGAGAGAACTCAATTGTGACCAAAGACATCATGCCTTTTTACAGCCTAACCCCTGAATTATATATCATCAATTCCAGGTTATTCACTAGAATCAAGTCATTATGTCAGCTCTCTTTTAAAGGGAAGGGAACTAAGCTCTAATCCTTGAAGGGAGCAGAACTGAAGAATTTGTGGACATGTCTTTTGTAAACGCCCCACATCATCTAACCTTATTTCTCACAACTATCTCAATACACACAGAAGCAAAACCATGTTGCCATGGAGATGAACACTGACTCGGGAGACCTGATTCTATGCCATGTGACCCTGGGGACTCTGCTTCACCTCTCTGGTCTTCAGTTTTCTCCTGGAGTGTGAAGGGTTTGGATGTAGAGGGTCTGGAACCCTTTCCCTTCTGACTCCTGTGATCTGTAGCTATCTATGCAGAGCTGGGTACTAATTTCTTTGGGCCCCCCTCACTGGCTGCAATTACACCTCCTTCCAGCTGTGACCTGGAGAGCCCACCCAAAAGCTTCTCCTCCCACCCCTCTTTCTCTTCAAAACTTCAATCAACTCGGCCATGTGACCTCAAGCAAACAGCATCCTTGCTTCTTAATGTTAAACTGCCTTGTCTTGCTTTCCCCAGTGGTTAATGTGTGTGCATTTTGTCATCCCATGAGCCACACAGGGACTGGAACCATACTGTCGCCAAATTAACCCCTTTGAATGTCAAGAAATAAGTAAGAAGATGTGCTTTGGTTTTGTTTACTTCATCTTTAAAAATTCTCATTTGAAAATATAAACAAATAAAAAAATAATAATTCATATTGTCTGCAATAGAAATGACTCTAAGTTCTTTCCTGTAGAGCCCACGCAGACTTTAAAACTAAAAACCATGCTAACATTTAAAACCTAGGGTACTACAGAGTTACCTGATTCGTTTCCATGGGTATGCCAGAATTGGACAATATAGAATTAGAAACATAGCTCTGAATGTCTTGAGGTTACATGGGGTTCTGCTTTAGGACTTAATACCTCAGTAAGTTGGATTCTTATTTTAAAAAAACATTTCTAAATTCACTTTTACACATATTCTCAAGTACTATCTAAATGGGGTTCACTATACACAAAAATCAACTCTAAATGGATCAAAGACCTAAATGTAAAACCTCAAACTATAAGAACCTTAGAAAATGCAGAAGACACTCTTATAGAAATTGGAATTGGCAACCAATTCCTGTTCAAAACCCCAAGTGCCCAGGCCATAAAAGATAAGATAGACTAGTGAGACCTCACCAAACTGACAAGCTTCTGCAAAACCAAAAAACCATCAAGAGAGCAGGGAGACAGCCCACGGACTGGGAAAAATACTTGCCAACTGTATATCTGACAAAGACCTAGCATCTGGGATCTACAAGGAACATAAACATGCCAAAAAGAAAAAAACAAACAGCCCCATTACAAAGTGGGCAAAAGATATGAATAGATACTTCTCAAAAGAAGACATATGAGCAGCCAACAGATACATGAAAAAATGTTCAGTCTCACTAATCATCAAATAAATGCAAATTAAAACTACACTGAGATACCACCTAACTCCAGTCTGGATGACCATCATCAATAACTAAAAAAACAACAGGTGCTGGAGAGGATGCGGTGAAAAGGGAACACTTTTACACTATTGATGGGAGTATGAACTAGTGCAGCCTCTGTGGAAAACAGTATGGCAATTCATAAAAGATCTAAAAATCGACCTCTCATATGAGCCAACAATCCCCCTACTGGGAATATACCTGGTAGAACTCAAATAACTCTATGAAAAAGATACCTGCACACGTATGTTTATTGCAGCATTGTTCACAATAGCAAGAACATGGAACCAACCATGCTACCCATCAAAAGAGGATTGGATAAAAAAAAATGTGGTATATATACATGATGGAATATTCATTACACAGCCATAAAGAACGACAAAATCATGAACTTCACAGCAACTTAGATGGACTTAGAGTCTGTAATACTGAGTGATGTATTACAGAAACAAAGAACTGAGTATAACATGTTCTCACTCATCAATGGACCTTTAACAATTATCATAAAACTATAAGAAAAAGATTGGCAGTAAGGGAAACTCCTGGGGCAGGGGTGGGGGACAGGGAGGCAGGATTGGCAGTAGTGGGAATCTGCCGGAAGGGGGTGGGGTACACCTCATAAACAAGGGTACCTGTATAATGAACATTTGTATACCTAACTCTGAATTGTGTCCCACATCTATAAAATAAAAAAATTAAAAACTAAATTAAAGATTTTTTTTAAAGAAATGGGGCTCAAACTCCTTGGAGTAGTGCATTTCTTTGGTTTCCTTCTCCACAGAGGATACTTACATGGAAATAAAATTGTTTCCCTCAGAGATAGCCCCTTTCCTTTTGTCCAATTGCCACACTGTTGAATATGCTTGGGGTATGGAATACTAAAAGTAGTGAATCACGGTAATGAATTCTCTCTTCATCCTGAAGTTCCAGGAAATAAACATGAATGCCACATTGAAAAACAAAGTATAAAAGTCCATTATATTGAAATGACTTCCAAATAATAAAATATATTTTTAAGAAGTCATCAAGCCCAGCATGGTGGCTCATGCCTAAAATCCCAGCAATTTGAGAGGCTGAGAAAGGAGGATCACTTGAGGCCAAGGGTTCAAAACCAGCCATAGCAATATATCATGACCCTGTCTCTAAGGGAATACAGCTTAGAATCATCTAAAAAGATTTTTTTTTTTAAGTTAGTGCCCTAAACACAGCCTAAACCAATTAAACCAAGACATGTGAGACCCAGACATCAGTATTTCTTTTTGCTTCTTAAAAGATTCCTAGCCAAGTTTGAAAACCAGATGCAAGGCCATCAAGATTTCAGAAGTTTGCTTAATCACATTGAGAGTGACCCAAGTCCATGGCTCTCCCCTCCCCCTCCTCCCAAGAGACAACAATCAGAAATAATCTCCCCTGCTTACATCCCAGGGGTTGGGATGCCCCAAGGTCTAGACAATCTGACTGCTCACCTGGGCTATATGTTTTAGCTGAAGCCCAAGCTACTTGTGGGGAGCAGGGAGTAGGAGGTAGAGTTTTAGGTGATACTTAATGTATCAGACCTATTCATTGTAGCTCAACCTTACACATATAAACAGTATTTATACAGGAGATAAAAGCAATTTATTTACTCCACTGTCAATTACCCCTGAAACAGTCCTACTCTAAGATAAATATCCAGTTGGAGCCAAGCCAACCAAATAAATATAAAGGAGCATGATCTAAGGAGACAAGTTGTACATTTTCAATGCTCTCAAATTGTGCAATTAAAAAATAATTGAAACAAACCAAGACTCCCTTCCCATAGTGAACTAAAAATAGCACTTGAACTGCTTTTTCTTTCCAAAAATGAAAGATGAAGCACCAACATGTATCAAGTGCTGTCCAGTGCTCTCTCTTGTGTGCCCTTTTAGTGCATGTGACTGATTCGCACAGTCAGTTAGTGCATTCAATGAGTGAGAGTCAGGCCCCAATCTCAGTTCGTTCTGTTTTGTGACCACAAGCTGTGCCCTAACTCCTGGCTACCCATTTGGCAAAAGCAAGTGTGGTTCAGAAGGCTCTTGCCGGACCGCCTAAGAGTAGAAGCCCACACCATTCTGTCAAGACACTTTGCCAAGACAAAGCAATCAAACAGGTGTCCAGTCCTTCAGAATTTATAGTTAACTCATTAAAGATACCAGTTGATGATGCAAAACAAAGAAGAAATCCCTAGGTAGACAATTTTTTGTTTTTTAACAGAGACAAATTTTCACTATGTTGCTCAGGCTGGTCTCAAACTCCTGGCTCCATGCAATCCTCCTGCCTCGGCCTCCCGAAGTACTGGAATTATAGGAGTGAGCCACCACACTTGGTTCAAATTCTTATATTTTAAAGTACCATATAAATATAAGAATAAAACTGAGGGTAATGGTTATGATTTGGAAGAGGAGGTGGAGATGGGAAATTTTTCAGTCACTAAAATTGCCAGCTTGTATACAGACTTCCTTCTAATTTTGTTCAGTGGAACAGTTGCCCCTTTTATGGGCTCATTCCTCCACCAGTGATTTGGAATTTTCCCTCCTCTCTCCCAGGGGACTCTCAGTCAATCATCCATCCTCTCTCATAGTTTGACTTCTCCCTAACAGCTCTTTTTCAGTAGCATCTATATCCCAAGCTTCTCCTAACTTCAAATAGAAAGAAGGAGAACATAAAAGAGCTCCAAACCTGCCTCTGCCATGTGCCCTTCTGTTCCTGCCCTATCTCAGCACCCTTGCATAATTGTTCACTGGTCTACCTCCCACTCACTCAGCCCACCCAACCTCCATCACTCCTACTCTATTTAAACTGCTATTGACAGGATACGCAATGAGCCCCTTTTATAAAGTCCACAGGAGACGTTCAGTCTCTATCTTCCTGAACCCATGTGACCACTACCTCCTGGAAACCCTGTCTTCCTCACTGTCCTGCACCCCATTCCCTCTCATTCTCCTCCTCCTTTTCGAGTTACCCCTTCTGTCTCCTCTGGCTGTTTCTCTCCCCTTGCCCAGCTTTGAGGTGTCACATTCCTCAGAGATCATGTTCTATTTCTCATGCCACACCCTCTTGGTGGGTGAATCCCCATGACTTTGATTAGCATCTATATCTGGATAACTTCCAAATTTATATTTACAGGCTTATAATTTCTGCAGAATTTCAGGTCTGATATGTCCAACATCTCCACTTGACTTCACAGACATCTCAAACAGGTCCAAATTAGAATTTACTCCTTACACTAAGCCCACTCCTCTCTTTGTGCTCCCTGTTCTTCTGTGCTTCCCAGGCAATGGCACCACCATATAACTGGTTGCTCCAGTTTAAAAAGTTGGCATCATCCCTGTCTTCTTTCTGTTCTGTAATCTGTCTATCCAATAAATAATATTTTCAGTCCATCAGTTATTTCTATGTCCTCTGCCAAAGCTGAGGTCACCATCATCCCTTGCACTGATTATGGCAATGAACCCCAAATATCCTCCCTGCATTCAGCCTAAAACCCCTCCAGTCATTCTCCACATTGGCACCAAATGATCTTTCAGAAATCAGGTGCTGAACTTCCCCCTCCACCACCACATATGCACACTCAAAATCCTTTGTATGTTCCCCAGTGCCTCAGCATAGACACACAACAACACATCAATAGCTTAAAGACATGACAGAGCAAATTTACAAAGTTTGTCCCAGGCAGGAGTTTTTTGTTATTTTATTTTTCCAATATATTGCTTGAGCTCCATTTTATAATTATAAGACATCAAACCTTATACTAAATGTGCTAAGAAGCTGGTTCCCAATATTTTGTCCTAGAGACTTTGTAAGGGAAAGATCTACATATATTTTTACTGAGCCAAAGCAGGTCTGTCATAAACTGTACTTGGAAACAATGTGAATGATACAGTGATAAGTAGATATTCCAAGAGTTGGAAAAATACTTATCTCCCCGACATCTAAAACTAGGATTCAGATCTTAAACATTAGTGAAAATTAGAAGCAATGTCTCTTGAGTGTACCTGCTGCCAGCTGATGGCTGAAAAAGCAAAGGACTGTCTCTATGGATATCAGCAGAAAATCCAGTTCTGACATTCCCAGACAGCATAAAAGCATGGAGGTTTGAAGACTAACTCACGACACAGCATCCTGAATCAAGTTCAGAAACAAATTCTTCATCAAAATAAAGCTTGTCTACAGTTTAACAGTAATAGATTGTATATTTCAAGATAACTAAAAGATAAGAATTGGAATGTTCCCAACACAAATAAATGATAACTCTTTGAGGTGATAGATATCTCAGTTACTCTGGTTTGATCATTACATATTGGATGTTTATATCAAAATATCACATGTACCCCATAAAGTTGTACAAATATTATATATTCACAGTAACTAAAAATAACTAAACATGTATTTAACAGGAAGGAAGGAAGGAAGGAAGGGAGAGAGGAAGGAAGGGAGGGAGGGAGGGAAGAAAGGAGGGAGGGAAAGAAAGAGAGAAAGAAAGGAAAGAAGGAAGGAAGGAAGGAAGGAAGAAAGGAAGGAAGAAAGGAAGGAAGGAAAGAAGGAAGGAAGGAAGATTGATTTAGATATCCCAAAATGAATAAAAAAGAAAGTCAAGTTTTTCAAGGAATGCGTGCACGTGTGTGTGCATACATATGGTATATGTGTGTGCATGCCTGTGGTTTGTTTAGGGTTCCACATACAATCAACTAATAACCACTCCCACCTCTACACTAGACCATCAACACACAATATGTACACACACACACACACATCACTCATGTATTTATACTAAATTTACTGTGTCCATCCATCTACTTAACGCTTAGCTTACATTATATCTAATCTTCACAACTGCACTGCAGCATATATACTATTTTTTCCACTTTCCAGAAGATTAAACTGAGCCCCTGAGGGCCCAAGGTCCTGTGACAAGTAAGTAAAGGCAGTCAGGACTGGAACCCTGCCTGTTCAATTCTGAAGCCAACCCTCCTCCTACTACACCTTTCTTCCTCCTAAGTCATCACTCTCCTAGTACTGGTTACAAGAAATATCAGTGGGAGTGGCTCTGCTTTACGAAAAACCATCTTGATAAAAATACTCCAATGACTATTTTTGAGATGTCAGAGCTGAAAATGTACAGATTTCACAGGACGAAGAAACTGCCAAGTTATTATTGCACAACCAAAGCATTGCAAAAAACCAAGGAGGCCAAATGTGTATTGGAAAAATCACAGATGTCATCCGGGAATGTTCAGAGTGTTGGGATTTCAAGCTGAGACTGTCTGGCTTCCACCGGAACCATAGCCTTTTAAGGCTAAACCAAGGCCATGACTTCTTCAGCTGAATCAACCTGACGCGCTCCTGCTCCCTTAGCTCACTGGGATCCTACAGGCTGAGCAACGGCTCCGTCACGGAAAAAAACACCACCTCCAGGGAGAACTGGGCTAGTCCCCACATCGAACTAGATCACAAACACCCACCTTGTCATAAAGCTGCTATGAGTCTTGTGATGGGAAGATGGGGGAGGCAACACACTGGGGTCAGCAGTGGAGATATTTAGGCTCCCCAGAGAAATTAGTCACAAGTCTTATCCCTTCATCTCCATTTACAGCCATTTATTTGGGAGCAATAAGCTTTAAAAGGGTAAAAACAAAGGCCTCCCCCTCCCCACACACCCTAGCATATGTTCTGAAGTTCACAGGAAGGCTTCTCATTTGCTCTGAGGCCCACAGGCTGTCTGCTAACAGCTGGGTCTTCCCATGAACAAATTGAACAGTAAATGTTCTGTGGTGAAAAGGGCTTCAGGGAACAAAATCAGCCATTTATTTGACTCGCTTCATTAGATATAGTGCCATGATACCAAAACTCTTGGAAAAAGAAGGAACTTGGCAGAAATCAGCTACACAAGGAGAACTCTAGGTTCTGATAATTCCCATTAACTAGTGGTTGAGAAATAATGGAGAGGTATGATCCTGCAAAGTTGAACCCACATGAATGCTTCAGAAAATGGAGCGTGTACAATGCTGCCAAGTAATGTTTCTTCCAAATATTGGACTCTACAGATTATGAAAAATATTTATCTGAGCTGTTATTTCAACTGCTACATTCTCAGCTAGTAGGGAATCCCAAAAGCAGGTAGTAAGCTATGGCAAAATATGTGTTCAGAACTTTTCCCCAGATGTAAATTACTGATGTATGACTCTTAAGGTGCTAAGGGAGGGTAAGAAAACTTTGATAAGGATCCCAGTGGCCTTCAGAGAAGAAAGAGGCTGAAATCCCTTAATGGAAACTCATCAAGATGAATTGGGATGACCCTGACAAAAAGGAGCTACCAGCTGCTTTAAGAGACACATTAGGGGTAGAAAGAGATTGGACTGGTGGGCAGGCCTATACACCAAGATGGAACTCTGACCATGAGTAGTGGTTCTGGTTCTCAGAAGCTGTAGCTATCAGGACTGGTACTAACCCAGCTCTACTGGGGACAAGCTTGTGCCCTAGAGAAGGGAGAAATAAGGGAGCATAAGAGGACACAGGCCAATTTTTGAATGGTGTATTCTTGTGTCAGGAAATGTCGGAGAACCACTGTGGCTAGGGCAATTGTTGGGAAAGGGGACTCTATCCCTCCCTCCATGTTCTGTGTTGTCATTTAATTTGCATTTTCGGGGATGACAGGCTTAACACCAGCTTTCCCACTTGGCAGCCTGGTTCTGCATTGCAAAGCAGTCAGCTTCAGGGGATGAATATGGCATCTTCTAGTTTAATGGAGTGTGGCTGCTACTGTGAGGTGCCTCACAGACATCCTCCTCAAGGAGTAGAATTGATCCAGGGTCCCAGTGGCTATATTTTAAGTCCATTGCTATGTTTGTGCCATGATTTTGCTTTCCAAGGGCTGCTCTTGGCCAATGACAGAGTGTTGAGGGGGACGCCTTTTTTGGTTGACTCTGGCACAAGAACGCCCAGTGTCTTTGCTAAAGCTTCCTTAGACCACAAGACAGCTGGGAATGCTTCCACCTAGCCTCTCAATCTCCCCTTCACTCAGGATCAGGCTCACATCATTATCTGGCTGTTAAACCCAGCCCTCAATGGTTCCCTTGCTGTGTCCTTCCAAACAGGCGTTTTCCCTAATAAAATCCTGGAGCATTTAATATTATCTTCGTATCTCTTCAGAGAACCCTAACACAAGGAGGAATAGGTGAATTGTGTTTACAGGGGCAGAGAGGAAGGGTCTCAGATTGTCCCTGGATATAAATTAGTATCCCTAAAGATCTTAAAATTATCATAAGAGAAGAAGTCAAGGAACACTACAGAGGAGTTCAATTTGATTGATTGTGTCTGAGATAGATAGATAGATAGATATATAGATAGATAGATAGATAGATAGATAGATAGATAGATAGATAGATAGATATGCAGATTATCCATTGGGCAAGTCTAAGCCAGAAGGGAAGCATCGAGTGAAAGGCCATCCCCTAAACTCATAGCAGGAGGAAAAGCAGGCATAGATGACGTATACCTCGGAGGAGACTGGTTTTGCCTTGGCCAAGTGACTTCCAAAATGCAATGGGTACCATAGTATTCTGTGGTGACCTGCAAGCACTGCTTAATTTCCATGTGTGATGAGAGTTGAGAAATCGCCAAATCCCATTGGCTTGACCCTATGCTACCAGAGGCCTGATAAAGTTCTTTTGTCCTTTCTTTTCTTTTTTTGATTGCTTGAGGCCAAGGGTCCAAGTTTATGGTGAACTATGAGATAAAGTTCTTTAGACGATGCTGCACTGATCACCAGCCATTGGGCCCTGGACCCAACTGAGAGTAGAATAAGACAGTTCTTCTAGAGAGAGGGAGACAATCCCAGGATTCTTCACTTTCTGCCCAATGTCCAATTTACATAAAACTGATAACAGATATTTTAATCCATCAAGTATTCATTATGTGCAAAGATTTTATATTCCTTCATTTCATTAATCCATTTATTCATTCAACACATTTATTGAGCTTCTACTACATGTCAGCACTCCAAGGAGCCAAGGACACAGCAGAGAAAAAGGATAAAAAGTTCTAGCTTTCATTAAGCTTACATTGTAGTGAAGAAGAGAAAGATAAAGTTAAAAAAAATAGAGCACACAGAGATACATATTTTGAGTAATGATAAATACCAAAAAGAAAACTAAAGCAGAGAAAGATGCTAGAAAGTTGTGGACAGAGGGGGAGAGTCTATGTCACAAATAGCAGGCAGTGAAAGCTCTTCTAAGGAAGCAATAATAGCAGAGATCTAAAAGAACTGAGGAAGATAACTGTGTAAAAGTCTGAGCAATGAACAGTTTAATTAACCCACACAACAAGGCATTATCCCCCTATCATAGAAGCAGCAGCTAAGGATCAGAGAGTTTAGACACAAAACTGGATCTCAAGCCAAAACTCGTATTGTTAACCATTATGCCTTTGCCATCAGGATGGATTCCAGAATTTTCTCACTTTCTAAAAATCAAAGAGAAAACTCCAGCTTCTGTCTGTTCTCACTGACATCTTTGGCAGCCTTTCCAGTTTAGTTGTCGGAGTACAATATAGCCATAAAAGTACAGGTGACAAAGAACTAGCTATACTGGGGCAGTCCCTGCCCTTGCCTCCCCCGCGCCCAGCACACAACTACACCTAACCTACCTATTCACCAGCAATGCCTGGGGCTTCCTTTGAAGCAATGGAAGTCCGCCTTTTCTCATCTGGGGGGCCTTAATTCCTGAGCAGTGTAAGCTGGGGCCAAGACCTTGAAGAAACTGGCCAGGCCCTGATTCTTCAAAGGCTATTCATTGCATAAATAAGCAAGGAACTGTTCTAGCTGAACAAATAGTGGAATCTTACTTAAGCTTAAGCTTAAACATGGAAACTTGTGAAATTATCAGCATTGTGTGTGAAAATCACAATCTGATTAAAGCTCACAATGGAAAAAATGAGCCACCAATAGCTGTCACAAGTGTAAGTTATGAACTCAGAAATAATTGCTGAGTGCTCTTAGCTTTACAAATTGCTTTTCCTTCAACAGTGCTTGACACATAACAAGCCTTCAAAATGAAAGCTATTATTATTATTGCAATCATCAGTAATCATCATCATAATCACTGTCATCATTGTAACTCCTTTTCCTATCCAAAGTCCTGGTAGTTAGGGAAATTAGGTGATAACAAGGACCTGAGGAAGTTGTATATCCCTGTAATGGTTAACTAGCCTGGGCGGAGGTCCCCGTGGGGAAGCTCTAAAACCTGCCTTCAGCAAGAAAAATTGTGACTCACTAAACCCACAGATATTTATGTTGTTTCTGCTGCAAAAAAAAAAATCCTTCCCTCCTGGGTAATAACTGAGTCCCATAAATAGAGTCTGAACTTCTACCAGTCACCAAAAATAAACTGGTAGAACTTGTAGACACGCCACCAGCTCTGTTGCGTCATTTGACTTATGCCTTCTTCCCATCACCTGCTTTATTTAAACCCCAATCTAATTCATTTTTTACCAGAGTTCCTATATATCAATGGTTGTTTACAGCTAGCTTGTGATGGTTTATGTTCCCATGGAAGTTATATGCCTTTTAAAGGGAACAACTGAGAGTTTATAAAAATTTATAACAAGATTCTACAATGAGTAGCCTCACTGTGCCTTTTTTTAAAAAACATTTTAACTATGTAGTCATATAAATGTTTGTTCTCGGGGGCTTTTCAAAACATAGCCTGAGCTTTTGGTTTTCTTTTCCACTTCCAGGTGTATTTCTTGGCAGTGCTGAGGATCTGTAAGAGACCAGATGTGAAAGTAAGGAAGCAGGATGGTTGTGGAGGAAAGTCACTGCCCAGCGAATAAGAAGAGCTAGATTCTAAACTCAGCTCTGCCATTAACTAGTTGTGATACTTAAGGCTAACTGCTTAATCATTTTGACCATGTTTGTTAATTTGTAAAACGTGGGACCATATTTAGATAATCAGCTTGGTTTTTTGCCAGTGATAAAAGTGTTTGGGACATGTTTCCATTCAAACAACGCTATTCCTTTTGGATGGGCCAGTGAGATCCCCATGGTGGAGAGAGTGAAATTCCCGTGATGGAGCCAGTATAGAGTACTACCCAGGAAGAAGTAAGAGGAGGAGTCCTGGAATCCCCATTAAGTAATAGCTCTTAGCTCAGAGGCCCTTCCCGTACTTGACTGGAGGGAAAACCTTCTCTCAGAGTATTGATGAGGATTTTCAGTTGAAACACGGCACACACTGGCAGTCTGTTACCATCATCTAAGCACTTTGCATATATTAAAACCTTTCTTTTACCCCTCAGTTCCAATATGGTACTCAAGCCCATGTGAATACCAAAACAAGAACATTAACTCAAAACATTTTCTTACTGCTTCTTCTCATGTTAAAACTGCACTCCAGTCTGGGCGACAGAGTGAGACTCCAACTCAAAAAAAAAAAAAAAAAACACCTTGTTTTTCTTATCACAAAAGATATACACATCTATTGTTAAAATATATATGCAAAAATGAATACAATCTATTAACCTCCCATTCATAGAGATAATGAGATTTTGGTGTCTATCATTTCAGAATGTGTGTTTGCACGCATGTGTGCCCATCCACACACACAATGCACACATATATATTTTTAAAATTAGACCATATTGTTTCAATGTTTTGTGGCCTACTTTTTAGTTAACACTACGTCATGATCATTTTTCCATCCTGTTACATTATCTTCCCCAACTTAATATTCAATTGTAAGAGTTATCTGTTATGGAATTTTTTTTTTTTAGTCAGTCTCACTCTGTCTCCCAGGCTGGAGTGCTCACGGCCACAACCTTGACCTGCGTGGTTCAGGCCATCCTTCTGCCTCAGCCTTCCAAACAGCTGGAGCTACAGGCATGTGCCACCACACCCGACATTTTTTTTTTTTTTGTAATTGTAGAGATGCGGTCTTGCCAAGTTACCCAGGCTGGTCTCAAACCCCTGAGCTCAGGCAATTTTCTTGCCTCAGTCTTCCAAAGTGCCAAAGTGCTGGGATTACAGGCTTGAGCCACCACTCCTGGCCACCATTATGGTTTTAACTGGTTCTATGATGTTGGACGTTGTGGCTGCCTTTCTGGAGGATGCTCCTGGATTGGTCAGTGCACCTCCTTATTTACCTTGGAGATTCTGGCAGGTTTACATATTATGATCATAGATACAAACGATAGAACTGAAAGAAGTCTTACCTTACAGGTCACCTGGCTCAACCCTTCTCTTTTTGCACAGATGAGATTGTGGGTCAAAAGAGGACATAGGATTAAATCAAGGATACACATTTTATAGATGTAAGTGGAGATTAGAATCTATATCACATTCAGTCATATCCAGTACTTTCCCCACTACTTTTACATAAAATTATCCTTGCAATTGATCCATTTCTATTTCAGTCTAAACTCTCCACTTTATAATCTACAAACCATAGCAGACATTTAGAATCTTAATTCCTTTATCAAGTCATTTGATTTCCTGATGGACTGAACTCCTTCCTTCCCTGTTACAGGGGAGACTTTTGAAAAGTCATCTGTTTTTCTTAATAAGTGAGGCCAAGTTCTCTGTGTAAGTATAGGGTGGCCAAAACTAGGATTCGTGGATCACTTCACTTTTTGTTGCTCTTCTCTTCAGGGAACGATAACCATAGCAGAGAAGCCTAGATAAAATTGTTTTTACTAGTGTTTAAAATGTTTTATAAATGACTTCGTACTTAGACGACACTGACTAACAACTAAATAGTGTATCAAAGTTGAAGTCACTCTAGAGATGACCAAGTGAAGCTCCTCATTACACAGAGGGAAAAAGACCCGGAAAAGGAATGAGACATGCTTAACTAGATAGTGATGGAGTTTGAACAAGATAGTACATCTTCTTAGTCCACTATTTTTTACATTAAACCCGAGATCAGGTACATGGCTAAGAAGCTATGTGGAGTGTGGATCAGAAGGTTTGAGGGTAACAAGGATATTCCAAAGACCCCATATCATCATCGTCCCCCAGGCTCTGAAAGATGCTTTCACATGTTAAATGAAAAGCAGTAACAAAATAATTAATGCTCGTGAAGTTTTCTCAATTTTCTCAACTTCCTCGCTGTAAATTGTAGAGAAACTTTGCACAGCTTCTGGAGAGGGCTAGTCTGTAACTACACTAAGTTGTATTTATTCTATATTACTTTGCAATAAAAAGGAATGAACTACTGATACATGCAACAATATGAATATATCTTAAAAACACAATGTGGAAAGAAAGTAGCCAGACACAAAAGAATACATCCTTTATTTATTGTAATATCTAAAATAAATAGAAACAAGCAAAAAAATATATAACTAAAAAATGATTATATGATCAGAAAGTATTTGCCTGCTGCAGGGAGGAGGTGAGGATTGACCAAAAGGGGCATAAAAGAACAGTATGGGGTATTCTATATGTTTTATATCTTGTTTGGGAGAAGGATATACAGTTATATATAACTGTTAACAGTCATCGAACAGAGCACTTAACATCTCTGTATTTTGTTGTATGCAAATTTACTACAGTTTTAAAAATTATTTTTTAAAATTACAGTTTTAAAAATATATTTATAGAAATATATATACCATGCAAACAGCAACCATAGAGAATTGGAATGGCTATACCAGTATCAGAAAGAATATATTGTAAGACAAAAACTGTTACTAGAGATTAAAAAGGACATTTTCAGTGATAACAGTTTACTCCATAAAGAAGATAAAGCATGTATAAACATATATGCCCCGGGTTCGGTGGCTCAGCCTGTAAGCCCGCGCCTTTGGGAGGCTGAGGTGAGTGGATTGCCTGAACCCGCGGGTTCGAGACCCGCCTGG
>NW_007082822.1:159912-176017 GCF_000164805.1 Carlito syrichta
TACTCAGAAGGCTGAGGTGGAAGGATCACCGGAGCCCAGCAGGTCGAGGCTGCGGTGGCCGGAAGCGGCCACTGCACTCCAGTCTGGGTGATTGAGTGAGACTCCAACTCAAAAAAAAAAAAAAAACATAAACATATATGCAACTAAAAACAGAATCGCAAAATACATGAAGCAAAAACTGACTAACTTGAAAGGAGAGATTAACAATTCAACAATAATAGTTGTTTTCTTTAATTCCTTACTTTCAATAATAAGTAGAAAAACTGGGCAGAAAATCAACAGAGAAACAGAGGACTTAAAAAAACTCTATAAACCACATAGGCTTATCTATAATATCTACAGAACACTCCACTCAACAGTAATAGAATGCACATTCTTCTGAAGTGTACATGGAACATTCTACAGAAATAGATGATATGCTAGGCCATAAAACAAGTCTCAGCAGATTTTAAAATACTGATATTATGTAAATTTGGTTGTATGACTCCAAGGTTACAAAACAATCATAAAAAGAAAATGGTGGAAGACACAAATATGTAGAAATTAAACAATACTGTATATGTTTAAATAACCAATAGGTCAAAGTAAAAATAATCGCAAGAAAAATTAGAAAGTATTTGAGGGGAATGAAAATAAAAATACAACATACCAAAAGCCATAGGACATAGCTAAATCAGTGGTTAGAACAAAATTTATAGCAATATATGTGTACTTTTTTAAAAAGAAAATCTCAAATTAATAATCTAACCTTCCAATTTAGGAAACTAGAAAATAAGAATTAAGCTGGAAGTAAAGCAGAAGGGAGAAAATAATAAAGATTCAAGTAAAAAATAAATACAATAAAGAATGAAAAAATACAGAAAATGAATAAAACCAAAAGTTAATTATCTTAAAAGAACAAGATTGACAAACTTCTAACTAGACTGATTAAGAAAAATAAGAAGACTCATATTACTAAAATCAGGAATGAAAGAAGGATCATTACTACCAACTTTACAAAAACAAAAAGGATTATAAGAGAATACTATGGAAAATTGTATAGCTAATAAATTGAATAACGTGAAATGAACAAATTCCTAGAAAGACACAAATTATTGAAATTAACTCAAGAAATAGAAAACAGCCGGGCTCGATGACTCAGTCTATAATCCCGCGCCTTTGGGAGGCTGAGGTGAGTGGATTGCCTGAGCCCGCGGGTTCGAGACCCGCCTGGGCAGCAAGACCTCATCTCTACAATAAAACAAAAAAAATCAGCCGGGCGTGGTAGCGCATGCCTGTAATTCCGGCTACTTGGAAGGCTGAGGTGGACGGATCGCCGGAGCCCAGCAGGTCGAGGCTGCGGTGGCCGGGAGCGGCCACTGCACTCCAGTCTGGGCGACAGAGTGAGACTCCAACTCAAAAAAAAAAAAAAAAAAGAAATAGAAAACGTGAATAGACCTGTAATAGGTAGAAAGATTAAACTAGTAAATAAAAAACTTCCCACAAAGAAAAGTGCAGGACTAGATGGCTTCACTGGTAAATTCTGATAAACATTTAAAGAAGAATTAACATCAGTTCTCTACAAACTCTTAGAAAACAGGAGCAAAGGGAGCACTTTCCATCTCATTCTATCAGGTCAGTGTTACCATGAGCCAAAGCCACACAAAGACATCTCAAGAAAAAGAAAACCACATACCAATATTCTTCATGAATATCGATGCAAAACCCCAAACTGAGTCCTACAGAAAATTAAAAAGTACACAACAGTCAAGAAGCATTTATCCCAAGTATTCAAGGTTGGTTTAACATTTGAACATCAATAAATATAATATACCACAACAGAATAAAGAAAAAAAAATCACATAATTATTTCAATAGACATATTTAAAATGTTGATAAAATTAACATCCTTTCATGATAAAAATAATAATAATAAAAAGAAAACAACAACTAGGAACAGAAGGGAACTATCTCAGCCTAGCAAAAAACCTACTACTGACATCATACTAAATTAAAAAGAACCAAATGCTTTCCCTTCATCTCAGATGACATCATCTTACATAGAGAAAAAGCCAAGGAATTCACTTTTTTTAAAAACCAACTATAATTGATAAATGAGTTCAGCAATGTCATCGGATACAAAGCCAATATACAAAATCAATTGTATTTCTATATACTAACAATGAAAAAACAAAATATAGTTAAGAAAATTCCATTTATAATTAGCACCAAAAAGAACAAAATTCCTAGGAACAAATTTAACAATATGAGTATAAGATTTGTATACTGAAAACTACAAAATACAAGTGAAAGATATTAAAGAAGTTCTAAATGGAAAGAAATACTATGTTTGCAAATTGGAAGACTTAATATTGTTAAGAAGGCAATACTTCCCAAATTGGTGGCCAGATTCAGTGCAATCCTTATCAAAATCTCACTGACTTTTTTACAGAAATTCACAAGATGATCCTAAAATTCATATAAAAATAGAAGTCTAGAATAACTATAACAATCTTGAAAAAGAATAACAAAGTTAATGGGTTCACATTTCCCAATTTCAACACTTACTACAAAGCTACAACAATCAAAAGAGTGTGGTACTAGTGTAATGATAGACATATAAATTAATGGAATAGAATTGAGTCTAGTAAACCCTCACATTTGTGTTCAATTCATTTTCAATAAAGAGGTCATGATAATTCAATGGGAAAAAAATAACTTTTACCAAGTGGTGCAGGACAACTAAATATCCACATGCAAAAGAATGAATTTGACACCTACCTCACATGATACATACAAATTAACTAAAAGTACAGTATAGTTCTAAATGTAAGAGCCAAAAATTTTTGAAAATCATATTTCTAATAAAGAACTTATATCCAGAATGTATAGAGAACTCTTACAACTCCATAATAAAAGACAAATAGCCTAGCTATTTTTAAATGGGCAAGGTATTTGAATAAAAATTTCCTCAAAGAATATATATGAATGGCCAATAAGCACATGAAAAGATGTCAATACCAATAGTCATAAGGAAAATGTAAATTTAAAAACCACACAGATATGCCACTTCAGCCCCAACAGAATGACTATAATTAAAAAAAAAAAAAAAGACAATAAGACGTATTGATGAGAACTAAAGGAAACTAGAATATTCATACATTGCTGGTGCAAATGGAAAGTGAAACAATGACTTAGGAAAACAATGTGACAGTTTCTCAAAATGATAAATATCAAGGTACCATATTACCCCGCAATTTCATGCCTAGATATTTACCCGAGAAATGAAAACATATATTCACTTGAAAACTTATACACAAATACTCATAGAAGCATTATTCCAAGTAGCCAAAAAGTGAAAACAATCCAAATGTCCATCAACTGATACACAGATAAACAAATAAGATATACCCATACAACAGATTATGCAGCAATATAAATCAAGTACTGAAATGTGTTACAACATGATCCTCTAAATGTTGTTCTTCAAAATATGTAATCCTTGAAAACATTATTTTAAGTGAAAGAACCCAGTCACAAAAGGTCACATATTGTGTGATCTCATTTATATGAACAGTTCAGAAAAGGCAAATCTATAGCAACAAAATGGTTTTCTGGGGCTCATGAAGGGATTAGAAGGTAGTTGGGAAATGACAGATAATGGTTACAAGGTTTCTTTTGGAATTAATGGAAATGTTCAAAATTAGATTATGACAATTTATGCACAATTCTATGAATATTCTAAAAACCACTGAATTATACACTTGGAACAGGTAAAACATATGCTATGCAAATTATATCTCAACAACTCTGTTAAGAAAAAAAAAAGAAGCCAGGGTAGAGGGTTAGATGCTCCATATCTTGAAAAGTATAGCTACATTCTCCAAGTCAGAGGAAACTTGAACAATAAGATGGTATTTTTTAATGTGATCTACAAGTCATTTTTGAAATGATTTGAGGATGATTACCTAAGTATATACAATAAAAATTGGAAATATTTGTGGATAAAAATAAGAGAAAAGACAGACAAAAGGACCAAAAGAAAATGCAATGGAAAGATACATATCATCAGTTAATATACACTACAGTTATATTTTGCTCTGAGTTTTCTGGTGCTAAGAAAAAGAGGGGTAGGAGTGGGCAATACAGTAAGATACAAAGGAAAGTTTTTATTTCATGACATAATTCTGAAAGAATAATCAGGGAGAGGTAGCCAATGTCTACAGATGTAGTCTCTGCCCTCTGGAAGCTCATAGTTCAGAAACAAATAAATAGGCAAATGATTAAAATCCGTGAGGTAATTGCTACAATGGAAGTATGTACAAGCTATAATGGAGGCATAAAAGAAAGCATTCTCATTCATACTTTGAATGTGGTAGAGTCAAGGGAGTCCTCATTAAAGTGATGACATTTGAGCTAGATTGAATAGGAGAGTAAGGTCAGTAGCAGGTAGAAGAACATTCCACACATCTGCAGGAACTAAAATTGCCTAACTTATTTGGTAAACTGTAATTGGTCTTATAAGGCTGTAATTGGTCTTAAACTGTAATTGGTCTTATAAGTACTGGGTAGGAAGATAAAATAAATAATAGCTGAGGGTGGTAGGAAGGCTGGGATCTTACCATGGAAGGTCTTAGATATCAGGCTGAGAACTTTGAACTTTAACCTGTAGGCAGTAGGAGCCATTGAACGGCAAGTTTTGAATAGAGAGAGTATAATCCTTGGAATGTAAAGTTCGTTTCCAAAGCAAATCTAAATAATTCCTGCCTTTGGATGTAATTCCAAAAGGTAATAATTCCTGATCTAGAAAATCCAGTTATTTGTACAGGAACTATTTTCCATATTGAAAGATATGATTAATCTGGAATTATTGGATGTGTGAGCTTCAAGTAGTTTCCATTGTAACTATCATAACTTGATTGAGCTCAGGACATTTCTACCTGGTTCCAGTTTTTACAATTCAAGCAGATTAAGTCAGTGTCAGTGTAAATCTGTAGTCATGAAAATGGCAACTATTCACATATGGGTTGAAAATAGGCTTACTGGAGGGAGCATGTAAGTGAAGTAGAGAAAAAAGCATCCAACAGATGATAGAGATGGAGACAGACAGAGATAGAGAGATGGAGGAAACAGAGAGAGAGAGAGATGCCAGATGTTGGCTGGGCTGGTCACTTTACATATCTCATCAATCTTTATCATCAACGCAATGCAGGAAGGTAGATATTAATTACAATTCACAGATCAAGATTATTTTGACTTATAGACTTTAATGGTGCTCACACTGTTGGATTAGCATGGTTGCCTATTTTTATAGTAGTTCTAATCCTTACCACTGAGAGCATTGGAGTAACAATTCCCGTATTTTTGTCAGCAGAGAAGTAATAGGGACCACTCTCCTTAAATGGCAGGTGTGAAATCTCAAGCACAAAAGATTGGGTGACTCATTCAACAAGTCAACAACAAACGTAGGACAGGAATATTTCCTGATACTTGGTCCAGTATTCCTTCCACTGAGTCATTTTTCTCACATAAACAAAAAGTCATAAATTTCTTGGGAACCATATTTGCTTTTTTCCTTTTCCCATTTAGTTGCCACAATAGAACACTTTAGTCTCCCTGGTAATACCATTCAACCTCTACACAGTCCTACAACTCTAGAACAAATACCCACTTCACTACCCCATCATAATCATAATGGCCAGACCAATAGTCCTTTCCTTTAACTTTGCATAGAATAATATTATTTCTCAATCAATTAGCTCTGATCAGTATCGTGGTTATCATTACTTTTATTCTTCAAGCTTGATAGAACACCAGCTGTGTTTAACAAATGAAACAAGAATGGCTTCCAGCCAAGTGCAACTACGTTTTTTGCCAAGAATAAATACTCCATGAATTCTAGTGACAAAAGCACAAAAATGAGGTCTACAGTTCTGTCTGTGGCACAGGGAAAATCCTCTTGACTTCAAAGACATTCAATAGCTCACACAGAGAAAACTGAATGCTCTGTCATGCTATCTGGATCAAGGGACTCCCCAAGGGACCGGCATGCCGATGTTGGAAAGGTGGCTGGACCCTCATCGTTGAGGCCTTTGAAACCTTGCACCAGAAAACCCCAGGGCCCTCTCTCTAGCCTACACCCCTGGGACTTCTGGCACAGACAGATAACCAACCAGTTGTCACCTACTGTCTAGGACAGTCTCTTGCTACCTGTCCATGCAAGCTCACTAAACCTGCCATGTAGCAGAAGTATCAGTGGTTCTTTATTAAAATAGACAGGAAAAGCAATCATGTTTTATCTCTCACCTGGACTAGTAGAAAGCCCCCTGTCATCCTCCCTCCCTTCTGAGCTCAGTTCTTCCAATGCACCTCAAAGCTGCTGCCAGGAGCATATAAAATGCAAATGCGACTTTCTGACCCATCTGATTAAAAACTGAAATTAGAGCACCCCTGGCAGCAAACTGAAGCCCAGACTTCTTCAAAAAGCATTCAAGAGCCTTTACAACCTGATGCCAACCCACCTCTCCAATAATATCCCCGACAGTTGTGCCCTATACACTGGATGCTCTGGCCTTCCCAGGTAACTCTCTGTTCCCTAAAGATGTTGCACACATTTTTATTCTATATGATTTTCCTAACACTACTCAATGTATCTAGAATACATCCTCCACCTCACTCCATCCACCCGATAAGTCCCCAATCATTCTTTGAGAACCATCTCAAATATAACTGACCCCTCTGATGCTTTTTCTGACCATCCTAGGCCAAATTAACCAGTCCTTCCTCTGTGTCCCTATACATTGCACTTATACTGATTTTCCCATCTCAATAGATGAAAAAGACAAAACTCAAACCCAAGTCCTCTGACTCCAAATTCCAAGGTCATTGGCTAGGCATTCATCTGCTATGCCACTTTGCCAATGACATCATGCGTGGTATATGGCCAATTATGGGTATCAGTAAATGTATATGAATGAATGAATGAAAGACAACTCTCTCCCCCACTGTCCACTCCCACTCCATTCTCCAGACTAGAATTTATAAAGGAAGCTTGCTCAGAAGCATCCAAATGATCAGGTACTATGGATCATGTGATCAGGCCCCAATTTAAGGCTACTGCAGCTATAGATCTTATAATCATGCAGGTCCTCTGATGCTCATGATGTCATTGGTTAGGGACAAAGGAGGAAAGAAAAAGAGAGCACTGTAAAATGTCCAAGGAGATGCCTGGCCCAAGGAGTAGTTCGCTTTCAGCTCCCTAACATTCCTCATAATAAAGCCTCTGAACATTTGAGTCCTCCAGGGGCCAGCAGCCAAGTTTGAGCCGAAAGCATCACATGTTGTTCGGAAGAAAGAAGCCAGGGTGTCCAGAGCAATATAAATACAGAGAGAGATAGCACAAGCAGGCCCTATGGAGAGATGCCAAGCCTAAGAAAGTCAAAAGGCTTTCAGCTCTGAATTCACTCTCTGTCAAGGAAAAAAGAAATGTGAAAGATAAAAGAAAAAGAAAAAATAAACTTCTTGATTTTGTCTTTTCACACACACACACACACACACACACACACACACACACACACACACACACAAACTCTCTTCAAGAAGCAGTAAATAAAATCCTCCCAACTCACTGGGTGCTCCCAACTCATGAGACGCTAGCCCTTGAAGGGAGAATAAACAGGCAATTCAAAATGGGCTTTTCTATCCTAGGCTGAGTCTGAAATCGTCCATTTTGCCAGCGGTATTCTGTCTGCCAATCTACCTGCAAAGAAAGAAGCCATTTAAAACTCCACATCCACCCAAGATGGCTGTTGTACAAAACACACATTCACAGACTCCCCTCAAAGCCTGGTAAGGAAGGAGGAAGGAGAAAAAAGCAAAGGAAATATTCTGGCAGCTTCTAGACTTTAGAAATTCCACAAGCAAAGACACTGCCAACATCTATTTGACAGGATGTATAGAGAGTTAATAATGTGAGAGTTTACAGAAATTTCCAATTTTTAAAAAAACTATCCGATAGTTTTTAAAAACCAGTGTAATCTAAGTATAGATATAATCATAGTCCATTGGAGAATGCTATTATGGAGTCTTTGGCTAGTCTCATTCACACCCGAATATATGGAATTGCCGTTTCCAAAAATCATGAATTTGAAGGCTGGCTTGTTAAAACAACAATGTTGCTTCATGATGGAAGACAAATGAATGCTACCAACAGAGAGAGAAGGATGCGGGCTGTGGAACAGGGTTAGAGCTGGCTTTCATATTGCCATTTTGGTAATAAACTGTCAAAGACAGGACTAACTTTCTTTAGGCTCACATAACACCAAGCACACTATAAATACTTAACAAGTTTGCTGTTGAGTTTGTTTCTTTTTTTTTTTTTGAGTTGGAGTCTCACTCTGTCGGCCAGACTGGAGTGCAGTGGCCGCTCCAGGCCACTGCAGCCTTGACCTGCTGGGCTCCAGCGATCCTTCCGCCTCAGCCTTCCAAGTAGCCGGAATTACAGGCATGCGCTACCACACCCGGCTGATTTTTTGATTTATTGTAGACATGAGGTCTCACTGCCCAGGCAGGTCTCGAACCCGCGGGCTCAGGCAATTCACTCACCTCAGCCTCCCAAAGGCTCGGGATTACAAACTGAGCCACCGAGCCCAGCTGAGTTTGTTTCTTTTTGTTGTTTAATTTTCAGAGTGGTGGTGCTTGACCTGTTCTTTTACATTCAAAACACACTACACATCAGAGATGTGCTAACATCTTGATTATTCTTTCTCATATAACCAGAAAAGGTGGCAGACAGAGAAGGAGAGGTCAAATGGATCATCAATGCAGTTAAAAGGAAAATTATGCCCCCTGCTTTATCCATTGAGGACTTCAGATATTTGCCCTCTTGAGATTCTCAGATTGCCATGGATTCATTGCAATGCAGGCAGGAATTGCATTCTTTTCTTGAGTACTCCTACTGCAAGCCAGTTATGGTATTTCCTGCGGGGGAGGGAGAGACAAATAGGAAATGCCCTTAAACTCAATGGATTCATTAGGTGATTTCACCCAGGTTGACCAGCTACTGCCCTCATTTTGGCCCCAGGGATTCCTGCCTTCTGCTCATCTTGGCCTGTCCTTATATGACTTGATCTGTCACCACCAAGTTAATGCTTCTTGGATCTATAAGACTGACCCTAACCTCTCACCTCTTCTTGTATAAATCCAGTCACCTGCAGAAGGATGTCTTGCCTTCTCTTGAAGCATATACCGAGCCAGGCACCTCCCTTTCCCAGACTGCTACCCGTTCACATGGGCCCCTCCCCAATGGCTTCTTCCCTTCTATACCAGCTCCATTCTTTTGGTCTCCCAAGCTCTACGCCTACTTCTTCTTCAGCCCTTTATTTCTATCCTGACACCAGATCCTAGTGTCTGTCCCTTAGAATGGTATTCAGGCCTATTTCAACTGTCACCATCTAGATCTACACCTCATTAACTCACAAAAAAAGGAAACTGGCTCTTTGTTCCTTTCAACTCATTTTTGCAAAACTTTGCAAGGTACTTTTTTTAAAAAGCATTCATTATCATTCTCCTATTCGTGAAACTGGTAGACTCCTTTTTCCATCTTGTCAGACATACACTCCTTCATACCCTCTATGGCAGGCACGTCCAAGCCATGGCCCTCGGGCTGCATGCAGCCCAGGACGACTAGTAATGCAGCCCCACAAAATCTTTTTAACATCATGTGTTTTTTAGCATTTATTTTCTTCATGACCCCCTACATATTTCCATTTTTGAAGTTCACAATCACAGCTTATTCATGACATCGCTTTTTGGCAGCACATACGTTTGTAAGCAACTGTTTTCAATTATGAAGTACAGAAAGAGCAAAACTCAAACAAATATTTCTGACAAACACCTTGAGAACTCACTAAGAATTGCAACTGCTTTCATTGAACCGGATAATGATAGATTTGTTTTACAAACACAAGGTCAAATTTCCCATTAGTTTTATGTTGTTCTCATTTTCCTAAAAGAAAAGAAAGAAATTTTATTATGTATATACACTAACTATATTATATAATTTATGTGTGGCCCAAGACAATTCCTCTTTACTTGATGCAGCCCAGGGAAGCAAAAAGGTTGGACACCCTTGCCCTGTGGCCTAATCTTTCTCTGGTCATACAATGGGCTTTCCAACCACTCCCTATTCCCTGGCTTTTATTCCAATCAGGCTGCTCCCATCTTGATTCCCTTGCTCAAACTGTTCTCTACTTCCCCAAATCACAGCCATCATCCATGGAACATGATTCATTTAACCAAGTCTTCATCAAGCATCTACTGTGTAAGACACACAATGCCTACATGACAGGCCCATTTCTTGCCCTCAAGGATCTTACCAACTAGTGTTGTGACAATTAGCTCACCTCTTAAGAAAAAATTTGATCCTTTTCTCATGCTTTATACTTTCAAAAACCTTAGTACAGAAAAAGTTTTAAAAAATTATTTTTAAAAAACAAAACAACTAAAGTAATGTATGTAAATTTAATGTAAAGCATGTAAATTTAATGAATATTTATGTAAATATGTATGTCATTTTTTAAAATCTGGTTGGAAATGGATTTTCAAAAAGAAGTAATACAAAAAAATAGAATGTAAAACTTCTTTATAGTCTCATCACCCTATGGAAACCTTATAAAACAAACTTATTTTTAAAATGTATCTATTACAAAGAATAGATTGCATCGATTCCTTCTTTAAATATCTCTGGCCCTTAGTATTAGGTAGTCAGTGCTTAGTTAAGCTCTTTTGTTTTGGTCTGATAGCTTTTGCCCTCTGTATGCATAGACTTTAAGTAGAGACACACAACTTGGCTCTGTGTTTCTATTGTAGCCCTTACAAAAATAAAGCAGTGAATAAATGTAACAGAGTGGATGAAACAGCATCCAGATTTTCATGCTCACACTTAAAAACAGATCTGTAAAATTTAAAACCTCGACCTCGGTAATCCAAAATCCATTATAGCAGGCTTAAGCTTCAACATCCATCAAGATTCTCCACAAAAAGAAAGTTTGACTCTTTTGAGCCTGGGCTTCTTTTCAGTCTTTCCTGCCTATAGTCAAAAGGAGGACAGGCACAAAGAAAGGGGCGGAAAAGTAAAGGGTAATTAACATGTGAACTAGATTATAGAGTCATTTGTTTCTACCTCTAAATGACATTTTTATCATGTGGACCTCAAATAAACTTGTCACCAGACATCATGTGGGCTTCTGAACCTAAAACCTCCAGAAGTTTTTGACATGACTCTTAGTTTCTGACACAACTATTTTTAGTGAAATAACATTGCCTCTGCTTCTGTGACATTTCCCAGAACAATAGTAAATCTGAGATCAGACAGAAGAGAATTTTATTTTGATTTAAACATTAACTCAGTGAGAGAGACAGGGACAGCCATATTCTGTACATGCAAGTCCCATAATAAAAGCTGGAGTGATTCAGAGTCAGTTTCAAACACACTGTGCTCCTCCTTAGGACAGCAGTTCACCTGGAATGAAAAATCAGGACCAAAAAAGATAAACTGGTTTGACTGGCTTGATTCTTATCTTCTAACTTGGTCTCCAAGGACTAGAAAGCCACCTGATCCATTCTGAATGAAGCAGAATATTATGAAAAGTAGGTTTCACCTTGGCCATTGTCTCCATTGCTACCTTTCTTATAACTGCCAAGTGCAATCTGGAAGGGCCACTTAAACCCCCAAAGCTAATGTCAAAATGGAGTGGAAAGTTCTGGGAACTCTGACTGCACAAAACCTGTGGCTATTCAAAGTTTTCTCATATTTTTCATTTATTGCTGCTGTTCATTCATTTGCATACCTCTAGTTTCACAGTTAGAATATCTATTGACAACTGAATAGGCCATGTGCAAACTGGCTTCAAACAATTCCCCAACAGTTTAAAATGACAATCATGAAGTTTTTCAACAAATGTTAACTACAACCTGGAGATACAGTTCCAGTATCATCATGATCAAGTAATAAAAGTGCCGTAGTTTGTCTTTTCCCAACCATGTCTGGAGTGTCATTTTTAAATACACCCCTCGGTTGCCTGTAATGATGTCTCTGGAGATCTGGCTCAAAACTCTGAGCTGAGCTTCTGAGTGATCACCAAAACATTAAATTTGGAAACTGAAATTCTGAATCAGTGGCCTCTGGAAAAGGAATTGAGGGTAGGGTGACTCGGAGTCAGAGAGCTGAACCCTAACCCTAACTGAAAGCATAGAAAACCCGACCAGTAGAAAGAGAAAATGAACTTGACACACAGAAAAGCAGGGATATCATGAATGAAAGACCACAGAGCCTCCATTCTGTTCCGTGAGGCCAGGCTGTACTTCACTGCCTACTCTTGGATTCCCAAAAGAACACTGAATGTCCCATAATAAAGCCTTCTTTCCATGGACTAAAATGAGTGGGTCTCTGTTTCTTCAAACCGAAGAGCTGAAACCCAAAATCACTGGTGATACTGCAGAAGAGACTTCCACACTCTGCAAAAATGAAGATGCTTCCCAAACCTGCATGATGATAAAAATAACTTGGCATGCTAGGTCCTTTCCCTGAAGGTTCTAACTCCAAAGTTCTGACTCACGCCCTGAGACTATGTTTATATTCTTATATTCTGGCAAGCTTGAGCCACACTTGATGAGGTGAATTCCAAGGTCCTTTCAATTGCAAGGTCAACAAACACAACTAACCATTCCTCCATGCACAGCAGTAGTTTAAGTGCACAGATGTGGAATCAAAGACATATTCCTTCCAAAAACTGGAAGTGAAAAAAAAAGATGACATGTTATTCGTTTTAAAAAAGAAAATGTTTTTCTGGAATACACTAGACTAGGCCAATCATTCTATAGAAATAGTCTTTAGAAACAGGAACAAGCTGAAATATGTGTATGTACATTTGAGTGTGTGTGTGCTTTGATCTAATTTTAGAGATTAGAACAAACTCTAAAAACATTTTAACTATGTCTGCATTATATATAATTAAATCCATATAACCTGGCAAATATACAGGCTCTACTTCACCAATACACAAAGCTGAACATCACATAGTTACATGTTGTAGAGAATAGTATGGTCTATTTGAAAAGAAACAAGAAGAAAACAGCACAAAT
The DNA here is from genome assembly GCF_000164805.1 of Carlito syrichta. Taxonomy (NCBI): domain Eukaryota; kingdom Metazoa; phylum Chordata; class Mammalia; order Primates; family Tarsiidae; genus Carlito; species Carlito syrichta. Next base: position 173,035 of record NW_007082822.1, read on the forward strand.
ACAGCCAGGAAAAGCATTTGAAACTCAAGTTTCCACAAAAGTAGTGAATGTGAATTCTGCAAAGTTGCTTTGAAATACTAAATCCAAATTTCGGATACGATGTGATCCAGATTTATGGGAAATCTCATGGAGTTAGAAAAAACAAACATAAGCTTCAGGTTGATTTGGACTTTTGCTTTGCTTCAGCTTCCATTTCTAACAGGAGCTATAAATAATTTCATGACTCCCACTTAGATAATCTCTCTTCTGAAAGGATTCTAACCTACAACTTAGCAGATAGGCCTTCAACCTCCAGAGGTCCTTAGACAGGCAGTTTTCTAATACAGGAACTTAATACTTGAGTCAGAGGAATATAGGCTAAAATCCATTAATCCATTAATTCTATTAGTTGTCTGACAGACCTTGGTGGACAAGTTCTGTTTTCTCTGAGAGTCTATTTTTTAATCTGTACAATGGGACTAAAAATAGCTACCTCTTAGAAACACTATGAGAATTAAATCAGATAATATGTGGACAGCACTTAGCACAGTATCTGGTATATAATCAAACCTCAATACATGGTAGCTATATGAATATTTTTTAAATTGTTTCAGAAAGGTCTGTGGTGATCAATCAACCCAACTCTTGCATTGTACAGATAAGGAAGCCAAGTCACTAGGAAAATACATTTTCAGCTACATACTGGCAGGACTTAGAAGTGAACCCAGTCTTGGACTATCCAGTTTGTGATCTAAAAAAAAAACACTTCAAAATTGTATTTGTTTGATAGCACTATAACTCCAACAGAATGTGAATTAAAATTGCATTCTTTTAAGGAATTTCCCTGGAAATTGAGTGGAGCTTGCCACATTTTTGCCGAAGTCTTTTTAAAAGATATTCTTAGCTTTACATGTTGGGGATAAAAAATTATAGATAAGATATCTTTGAAAACCTTTGCTTTTTGTAAATTAAATCTGCTTTTGAAAACCAAGCTTAAAAAAATAACATTTAAACATGGAGTAACAAGATAGAGAATGGCTTGCTGTGGGGGAGTGGTAGTTACTTGAGTTAATGTGGTCAGAGAAGAGCTTACTGAAAAAGTGACTTTGGGGCTGAGATCTTCATGGTGTGAGGAAAGCAGCCATGCAAACACACAGGCAACTAGAACCACAAGTGCAAAGCCCCTGAGGTCAGAAGAGCATGGTATGTTCCAAGAATTGGAAAGTATTCCAATATGGCCAGATCAAACTAGAAAACAGAAGACGGTGGTTGGCAGGTTTGGCATGAATGAAAAGGGTTTAACATAGTAGCCATACATATTCATGTTTAATAAATGAGAGCTATCATGAGTACTCCTTTGAAGGTCAAAGTCAGTGTTTGTAAATCATCAGAGTGATATGGACTTTTCAGATCAGCCTGGGCCTTGAGAGTGTCAGCTCAATGGGTCAGCCAGCCAAGCCCCAGAGAGGGTCATCTCAAGGGGCTGGTAAGCCTAGCACCAGAAGTGTTGGCTCTGATGGGCTGGGGGCCAGGCCTTGAGAGTGATGCTGGTTTGGTGGGCTGGCAAGCCTAGCCCCCAGAGTGCCTCAGCTTTGGAGTCTCACCTTCTTCCAGCAGTTCTCCTGGTTCAACCAGCTCTGCCAGCTGGCAAGCCAGCCTCTGGGCTGCATGGCTCTTCGGCTCCCATGATCTTCTGCAGCTCTTCAGGTCACAGCTCTTCAGGGTCGAGGTTCTTGTTTCATGTCCAGGAAGAATGAGGGACATGGACAGCCGGAAAGTAAGAAAGCAGGATTATTTATTGAGAGGACAGGAAAGTTCCCACAAAGGGAGAGGACCTGAAAGGATTGCCCATCTGGGGCCTGAAAACCTGGTGCTTATACCGTCCTAAGTCCAAGTCAAATGGCTAGCACTAGCTGTGAGCTGTAGCTGTTCTGATTGGTCAGTATTAAGAACCAATCAGCAGGAGGTAAGGGCCTACTGGTAAGCTGATTGGTTGCTTTTCAATCCCAGCAGTGAGTACTTAAGCTCTAACTTGAGAGGCTTGCAGGAAGCTTGTTTACCAATGCTGAGCCTGAGAGGCCTGCCAGAAGTCCACTACATTGTTACCAGACACCTGTCTGCCTGCCTAGCCTTTCCCTAGCTATCTCCTGTCTCACCAGCAGATAGTAGACCCTCAATAAGTGGTAGTCATTGTTATTATATGATAAAAGTAATGAATGTAATATTTTTAATAGAGAGTTTGTCACATAGTAAACACTCAAACCACCTTTTTAAAAATCCAAAATATGTTTTAATATTATGTAAGATATTAATATAATAAATGTTCAATAGATGTTTGTACATTTGTTAAGTGAATAAGCAAACACACAACATAATAACCAGTAGACTGAAAACTGAGCAGTGGAAAACTTCGGTAATATTTGGCCTATTTCTAATATTTATTATTGAGTGTTTCTATAGTGGCAGAAAGATGTTTTTTTCTTTTTTAGAAATAGTAGCTACTCTCTACTGAAAAATTATTAGTAGCGGGGCCAGTATATGAACTGAAATCTGTATGACTAAAGTTTGTGCTTTTTACCTCATGTGGATAGCTAAATCTAACATTTTTCTTTTTAAGTTTTTAAGGTTTTTATTTTTTTAGTTTTTGAGGGGATTTTTTGTACAAATGTTTGGGGCACAGATAAAATTTTATTACATGTATATAATACACAATGATCAAGTCAGGGTATTTAGTGTGTCCATCTCTCAACTACAATACATTTTTGTTTAACTATAGTTATACTACTGTACTATCAAACGTTGAATTTATTCCTTTTATCTCACTGTATGTTTGCACCCTTTAGCCTAGTTTTCTTTTTTGAGTTGGAGTCTCACTCCATCGCCCAGACTGGAGCGCAGTGGCCACTCCCGGCCACCGCAGCCTCGACCTGCTGGGCTCCGGCGATCCTTCCGCCTCAGCCTTCCCAAGCAGCCGGAACTACAGGCGCGCGCTACCACGCCCGGC
>NW_007082822.1:176112-190596 GCF_000164805.1 Carlito syrichta
CACCGAGCCCGGCTTAGCCTCGTTTTCATCTTCCATCTCCCCCACTCACCCTTCCCACTCTCTCTTTCCACTCTCAACCTCCATGTGGTCAGATTCTTTTAGCTCCCACATATGAATGAGAAAATGCGATATTAGTCTTTCTGTGCCTGGCTTGTTAAGTTAATGACCTCCAGTTAAGTTAATGACCTCCAGTTCCATCTATGTTGTTACAAATGAAAGGATTTCATTAGTCATCCACTCTTTATTCTTTCTTAATTTGGAAACATTGCTCATAAAACCCTACACTGGACCCAGTTCTTCAAAACAAACCTCAGCGAAGCTCAGACAAAAAGAAATGCAGGGGAGGGAACTATTGCTAATGGAAGAGCCACAATGTGCTACCCCATGATCTCTGTTGTCTCTCTTAATGCCCACAACTTTCGAAGGCAGATGTTATCATCACTTGGTTATACACAAGCAAGCCAGCACCCAAAGTCATGAAATTTGCCCAGAATCACATAATTCGAGGCTAAGCAGCCTCTTGTCTGCTCCAGGCCAGCACCCTGAAAGCCAATTGCAGGCCTTGGCACAATCAGAGGGGCTCCCAAGGCACCAGCCTCCTAAATCTCACCCAGAAGCCTGGCTGCCAGAGACCACACAGCAAGAGGGAAAAGCCTGCTCCTCCCAGCACAATCAAAAGACAAACCCAGTGCATTTTCAAATTCCACATTAAATGGTAAAAAAGAATTTTAATGACTTTAGCCCTACAATATTTCAAGGCTCCCGCTTCTTATGCAGAAAAACATAGACACTAGACTTCCACATGTCTCCCTAGAGAGAAAATAAATCTCTCACTCTTGTGTCTTTCAAAAGAAGCTCAATTTCTTTTAGAAACAAAAAATCAATCTTTTATCAGAAGAATAGATTTATATCCTTTGCCCCTTTCAGTTTTCCTTGTGTTTAGGCTCACTCCCAAGCAAAAGCCAGGATTATGCCCTTCCCAAAGCACCAGCAGTGAATCCTAAATACTAATTCTCCTCCAGCTGGGCTCTGTGCAGTTCCATCCAGTAGGCCCTGCCCTGGCAGAGGGGAGCCAGGGACCTTTCACCCAATGGAAAGAACAATCCAGCAGCTCCTCAACCTCCCTTGAGTCTGGATGAAAACAGTACAGGAGACACATAGCATGAGGCCTGCATTCAAGAGTCTCTCAGAGGCATGAATGTCCATTTGGCTACATGTGGTGGTCATCAGAGAAGATCCAGAGGGCTCAGATCCATTGGGAATGGAAAAAGCAAGGAAAGACACAATAAGCCAGGCACTGCCTGGTATCTCAGTCTAGAATGTCTTATTTTCACTGAGGCTTATGAACAGATTTGTCAATTCCATTTGCAACTCTTTTCCCTCAAGGCTTCTCAAAGGACCTTGGCATTATCTGGGGACAAAAATAAAGAAACTGAAGCCAATAAGGTTACTAGCTTAGGGGTTCTTGGAAATTTATTCTGGAAATTGGGAAAAGAACCTATGTTGGTCTCCAAGTAATTTGCTCTGAAGCCAGGAACTTGGATGGGCATCTCAAGACTACCACTTAAGCTGTAGTTTACTCCCCTGTAAAATAAGGTGAATGGTAATAGCTACCTTATAAGGACATTGTTAGGATTAAATGAGATGACCTTGATGAAAGGGTGTAGCACTCAGGGTCCCATCTGGAGACAGAAACCACACAGTAATATGAACACAGAAGGGTTAATATAAAGAATTATTATCTATTTACAGAATGTTAGCCACTAAAAAAAAGAATAGAAAAGAGCTCTACAGAATATCTGAGAGACAGAGGGAACCCAAGGAACAAACTTGGAAAGGGAAACCCTGCCCCTCAAAACCAGGGTTCAGACCTTCTTAGAGAGAGCAAGACTGCAACCCAGAGATGGCAGAGAAGTTGTTGGCCAGAGGTAGTCAACAGACAGTAGGGAAGCAAATCACAAAAAGGGAGCCATACCTCTTGCCAAGATGCTACCAGTGATGGAAGCACATCCCCCGACTGGCAAGCTGGAAGTATGTGTCTACACACCAATGTGTGACCACTGCATACCTCAGGAGCGAGCCAGAAATAACACACCAGAACCAGAGAGAAAAACCTCTAGGGTCCCTCCAGTACCCTCTGTCCACCGGCCATGAAGAAATGTTCCAACATTACAAGCAGTGCCTTGAAGAGTGGGTTTGGAGCTGAATGGTAATAAACTGGTAACATGGCATAGAGACCTTGCTATCATCATCACCACCATTATCGTCATTATAGCCATCATCACTTCTCCTATGGAGTCATCTTTCCAGGGTAAGTGGGAAGACGGGATGCAGCAGTGAATGCAACTGATATCCACCCAAACTCTGTGAATTGGGCTTATCTTCCAAACTTGGAGATGGACACAGATGGTTTAAAAGATGGCATTGGGTGCTACTGGAAGGCTGGCACTTTCTGCTCTTTGTACCAGGATCTGTGAGCCCTTTTCCCTGCTAAGCTACATACGCTCAAGAATATCTCAACAGCAATCCAAATCACCAGTTGACCTTTCATAGGATCCACCCAAACCCAGAGCTGTGTAATGTCACTTTTAATCATAGACCCAGGAGAGCATTGGCAAAAAAGTATCAGCTAAAAGGAGACCCACTTTAGACTCTCACCTTCCCACTGGAGAGTCCCTTATAGCCATTAAGGAGATAACTAAAGGCAACTTAGCACCATCATTCCTGAACACAAAGTAATAGATGTTGACTCCCTTGCAACAAAGGGGATTTGAAGCCCTAAAGAAAAATGCCCATAATTGAGTGAGGATTGTCCTGGGTTTGATAACATCTGGGGCAAGAGCTGAAAATATTTCTTCCAGTGTCATTCAGCTTGTGAGAAGGGGTTTGGCTGGGATAACCCCTGGATCCACTTTTCTGCCCCATCTTCTACAAGAAGGTAACAGTTTGTGCCATAGCTAGGGATTAAACTGAAAGAGGCACTATGGAGGGTAGACACCCCCCATGGCCTCATATTTTCATTCCCAGCATGTGCCAAGGACAGTCCCCAGGGGTCCTTAGTGGAAAGCCATTTCAGGCCATACAGGAGGCAGCAATAACCCACCATTATTGGATAAACAGTCCAAGAACCAAAATAACTGAGAAATGATGACATTCTGAAACAAAGCAGCAGGTCTTGTGTCCAAGAATTTCCCTTTGAGAAAGAAAACAAGAGCCCTCCTATTTGGCTGTGTGATTGGCAGGGAAGAAAGAACATATTTCAGCTTAGTATGTATAGCTGTGCTCCAGTCTGGCCTGGGCTGGGCTGGGCTACAGCAGTTTTTCCATCTACATTTTTGAGGTGCTTCCAATTTCTTCTGAATGACCATTTCCCAAATATCCTGCCTGAAAACTGCCCCTCGTCAGTTTAGGGTGTGCTGTCCTTTCTCAATGGGATGCCACCAGAAAGCTGCCAAGACCTGTGGCACCCAGCTAACCTGGAAGAATTTGTCTTAAAGCTGTGGTGGAGCTGTTCAGAACCACGGGAACCTAGAACAAGGTAAGGTAGATCTTCCAGAGCCTGTAGCTTGTACTTAAAAATAGCCATGTCTAGTCCAACCAGTTTATTTTCCAAATGAGATATCCAGGGCTCTATGTGCTAACGTGTCTGATAACACACAATCAATTAACAGTAAGAAGTGGATATGACATCCTCCTCTCCCTCAGACTTGGGCTTTCTTCCCACCCCATTCTGCAGATACATTAATGAAGCGTCCAGATATTTGTGTTCAGATAATCTTGTCTTTTGCATGTCTGCTCTGAGTCCAATCGACCATGAAAAATTATTTCAATTGGATAGGACATGGCCAGGGTAGTGGTTAAGGTTATGGCTAGGGTTAAGGCAAAGGCTAGAGTTTGGACTAGGATAAGGTTTGGAGAATAGTCCCAGAAAATCGAGTAACCTCTTCGCACATGTGTCACAATTTCCACATTTACCCGGTCTGCCCTGGATTATTGGATATTGATCATATGAGCAAAATTAGCAGATTAGGACAAAAAGAAGAGCTTATATCTGAGTTGCTCTGCAATCCCATAGTACTAAAACCAGTGTTTATCTGTTATTGATTCCTGCATAACAAACTACCCCAACATGCTTAAATAGCAATCATTTTATTGCATGAACTTCTTGAAGGTAAGGAAATTGGGCAGGGTTCAGCAGGAACAGCTCATCTGTGCCCCACGTGGTGTTGGCCGAGGCAGCTGGAGGATCTAAGCTGGTCTCACTCCCATGCCTGGGGCCCTGGCGCTGGCTGTTAACTGGAGCGTACCTTTCTCTTCTATGCAAACCCTCTCCCCACCCAGCCTCCCACTCCAGCAGAGTTACCAGGACTTTTTTCACACGATGGCTGGGTTTCAAGAGGGAAAGTGAAGGCTGCAAAGACTCTTCAAGGTCTGGGTTTGGGACCCCCAGAATCTCACTTCCATCACATTCTTTTGTTCAAGTCTCAAGGTCAGCTGGATTCAATGGGTGAAGAGAGAGACTTCACCTCTTAATAGGAGAACAGCAAAGTTATGCTGCAAAGTTTACAGAACTAGGGAGGCAGGGGTCCTGGGTGCCAGTCTTTATAATTTGCTCTAAGGAAGGACAGTCTGGCATAATGGAGAGAGAAGAGTGGAACCAGGAACGGGTGGTAGGATCTGAGTCTACTCTCTGCCCCTTGCTATCAGTGTGGCCTCAGGCAAGTCACTATTCGGAGCTTCTTATGATATAAGAACGTTCTTCTCCTATAACATAGGGATACAGTGACTTGTGAGGAAGAACAAATGAGATAAAAGTAGTAAATCTTTCACATTGAAAACTGTGGTCTATCATGCAATCCTGAAGATTTTTAATGCATATTAAATGCACATCGTATCATCTCTTTTAGACCCTTTTTCTTTCTAAAAAGCAGTTGAAGCAAATAGTGGATGACTGGCAGAGGGACAGTTAGTCCAGAAAAGAGCTATCTTGCCCACCAAGCTTACTTTCTAATACAGTGAATTTGTTACCTTCTTTGACTTTGGGTGTCTTCATCAGGTCAATTACATTTTTGTGAAGATTAGGGTTTGTTAACTTGATTTTTGTGGGATTATCATAAAACACCTAGCACAATAGACACTAAAATTCTCTTTATCATCATTATTATTCAAACGTGGATATTGTGACCAAAAAAATTCTGAAATTCACAGCTCCAACACTCAGATTTTCTAGAAAAATGCCAGTTTAGTCTGCCTGAGTGACTTTTTAGACTTAGATTTTATGTTTTAAATAAAATCAAAACTGAAACTTGTTTTTTTAAGTTGGGGTCATCTGAGGAGGAGGAGGAAGAAGAGGAGGAGGAGGAGGAGAAGGAGAAGGAGAAGGAGAAGGAGAAGGAGAAGGAGGAGAAGAAGAAGAAGAAAACTTAAGAAAGAAGTCCTATTGCCTAAGTTGGGTTTTAAGGTTAACAGCATGAGAAAAAAATCCCATCTCAAGAAGCAGGGCAGCCTCCTCCCTTTGGCTTCTGGCTGCAAGGCAGCCTCTATGGCTGGCGAGTGTCTGTCCTTTTTGGGTCAATGGGCTAGGCAGGGCCAGAGACCCCACACTTTCTATCACTTATCCCACCCCAAGAGTTGGTCTTTCTGGCTCCATGCTCCTGCCAGAGCCCAACCCCTCTCATAGTGCCAGAGAATCAGATCTGGATACTTAAGCCCAGGTCTGGAAACCCAGTCAGGAAAGATGACAGAGGAGAGTTCTGCCGCCCACCCCCCAAATACTTGACCTAGGCGTAGCTGCTCTGCTGTGTTTTGGTGCAATGGACTGGGATTTGGTCAGGCTGAAGCAGCGTTCCCAGTTCACACTGTGCTAATCCCCACCCCTCCTCCAACACAGTTGTCTCTTGCCCCTGCTTGGACCTGGACTTGGGGCTCATGACCAGCACTGAAGCAGCTGGACTCGGCTGCTCACACAAATCGGTGTGGATGGCCCCGAGGACCAGGGCCTGGGAAAGAGAAAGAGGTCGAGGAGATGACTAATGAAAAAGGAGGGTTGGTCACAAGCTTGGCTTCCTGCAGCCAAGCAGAACCTAATCCTGAGTGGACCTGAGGGGCTGGGCTCTTGAATAAAGCCGCGCCAGATGTAGGCAGTTTCCATGCTGATCTATACTTGAGAAACTTTAGAAAATTAAGTTTGGACTTGAGCAGTAGAAAACCAGAAACCATCACAGGTTCTGAAAAGAGTAAGAGGAGTGTGTAATTGATACTTTAAAAGATTAGTTCATTCAGGTTATGATGATGGATTAACACTGGTTATCAGTCCTGGCTATAGAATCATCTGGAAGGTTTTTGTTTCTCTTTTTTAATTCTATGCCTAGATTTAATCAGTTTAATTGGTCTAGAGTGTTAAGTGTTACAAGATGACTCTCATAGGCAGTCAGGATTGAGAGCTCTGTGTTAGAAGGAGAGCCTAGGGCCATGATTCCCAAATCTCAGCTTGCATTAGAATCACTGGAAGTGCTGGTTAGAGCTCAGATCTCTGGGCCCTACTCTCAGAATTTCTGATTCAACGGATCTTTATTAGGGCCAACAGTGTGAGTTTCTGACAAGTTTCTGGGTGATACTTCTGATCAGAAACTACACTAGAGCTAGGAAGCACCCTGATGCTGCCAGACGGAGGCTTTGAGTCCTGGCCTGGGGTTATAGTAGTGCTAATAAGGATAAAAGACACACTTGAGACATTTTAGAGGCCAGATACATGACTCTCCATACCTTGGTTTGCAGGGTAAGTCAGCAATGGCAGGTGGTGTGAGAACAGACCTGGCAATGTGGCTTTCAGCATAGAGGAAGAACACTTTGGGGACTGTGTATGTCTTTGTTTTGAGCTCATACAGCTAGATGTCAGACTTCTGTGCCTTGCATTCCAAACTGCTATTGATTAACATTCTCAGTGTAAATCAAAGTCATCCAAATGGCCTGAATGAACTGAATTTATAGTGATTTGAGAATGTTTGCCATCCTATTCTAAAAACACATTCTGGTTTATTCCAAATCTGGGTGAGCCTTTCAGACTTTCAGTCTCATTTACAGACTTTCATCCTATGTTGTTCAGCCAGCTCGAGTTTCTCTTGCCATCACCCAAAGGGAGACAGTAGGGTATCATCATTGAAAGAAATATAAGGTCAGCATTAAGTAACTGCAGGAATTGTGGAGAATTCCAGTAAAATTACATAGTATGAGGATCTGACTCATGTCGTCACAAATATATGGTTCTTGCTGAGATAAGCTGTAGCTGCAGAATTCCTATTTGGGAAACAGAATGTTCCTTTTAGAAAACTTAACCTTCTCTTCCTCAGAGAAAGCCTAAACCATATAACCACCCTCGAGAAGGTAATACAAATAAGATAGTAAATTCACCAGCTTAATCCAGTCAGGGCTTTTGCAAGCCCAGTTCAGTCAGCATATGTTTAAGGCAAACAACATTTTTCAAGAAAAAATGGGTCATGAGGATGTAACAGGATAGAGTGAAATCCAGCCAGCCGTTTGGGTCATGTAGTGACACCAGATAGGGGATAAAAGGTGATGAAAGACAGCTCCAGAGCTCACCTGGCAAAAACTCCATACTGGGGTAACGGAAATGGGGCACATTCCCCAGGCTGACCTACTGGGCTTCTTTCAGACTTACTGGCAACAAGCTGAGAAAGCTCTGAGACTAGCGGGTTATTGATCTTTCTCTCATTGTCAAAATTCTTGCTTTGAGGGAAGAAGCCAAATGCCAAGCAAGCATGGAACCAGTCTCCAGAACAGCTCATGGACCCCCAGGAGAACCAGATTTGGGATGCTCTGAATGTGGTTCATTCTTTCATTTATTTATTCATTCTACAAACATCTCTTGACTCTATGCCAGGCCCACTATATGCCAGGCCCTGTCTAGGCAGGGGTGTTACAGAAACAAGTAAAACATCAGGGGTCCTGTCCTCAGGGAACTCAGAGAACAGAAGACAGAAGAGATGACTGACCATTTGGTGATCCTGCAATAAAAGCAGGTCATCTCCATTAAAAGCTAAAATGTAGCCACCAGCTTTGTCAAAAATGAAGGTTTAAAAATAAATAAATAAAAGATTCGTCCTCAATCTGGCTGGCAGTCATCAACCTGTCACCAGCAGGCAAGAATAAAGAAAAGCAAGCTAATTTTGCTTTTTTCATTGCCAAAATTAAACATAAGTGGGAACGAAAATTCTCCACAAAAGTTTTCAAAAATCTGGCATTCAAAAAATAAAGAGTCTGTGACTAATTAAGCCTTGATTCCCATCTCTCCCCCTCAAAAAAAGTTGATTGCACTAAATAACAAAACATTTCTCTCATTTTTCCATCCCAGAAAAACCAACCTGGTGCATAGACTAGGAGCTTAGGGAGGTGGGCAGAGAACTTCAGGTAATAAACAATTGCTAATATTTACTAGGGGCTTATTATGTGTGTGGTACTATTCTAAGCAGTTTCTATAATTAACTCATTAATATTCACAACTGCCTTATAAAATGGGTACTGCTATGTACCTCATTTTGCAGAAGAGAAAACAGGCACAGAAAGACTAGATAACATGCCAGTGGTTCCACAGCTACTCAGGGCAGAGCCATGAATTGAACTCAGTCTGTGCAAAGGGCCTCCGTAGCCTGACTTTCTCTGTGGTTTCAAAGAGGATATCTGTGCTTCTTGGCAACATAAATTAGTGACGTAGCAGGAGCTTTGGACCACAAAGCGAGCTTGATTTCTGATTCTGCCACTCAATGGTGTGTGATTTTTTGGTAAGTTATTTAAATTCTCAAGTCATCGTGTCCTCATTTGTCAAAAGATATTAGCAATCTCTTTTAAGATTGTTGTGAGGATGCGAGGATTAAATGAGACCAAAATAAAATCTGTACATAATTCCATGCCTAGAGGAGAACAGTTTCGCCTATGATGTTTATTTCATACTCGTAAGTTTCAATTAAGCTTATCCAAGAAGTCACATGTCATCCAGAGATGCATCAAAACTGTGAAGATTCACACATTAGCAGGTTTGGTTCATCTGTATCCCACAGTAAAAGCCAGTTTCTTAATTCTCCAGAGCTTCTGATAAACTCAGAATGACTTGCTTTGAAATACAAGAACGTGCAGTTATTAAATGTAACTAAGGAGATTAGTGACCTGTATCACTATAATTGTAGAGCAGTTTGAGGAACTCCAGACTGTATAAGAAGACTGAGCCCTCTGATTAGGAACAGAAGTCTCATCCCAGTCCAAATGATGACTAAATATCATGGAGGTGAATAAGGGTTCACACTGAACTGATACTGCATGCCTGCATGCATTCACTGTAAAAAGTTATCACACAGCATGTTCACAGAATTTTAAAACTGGGAACAACTACATAGAAGTCCTAATGATCACCTAACCCAGTGCTCTCCTAATGTGTGACATGGTTAGATGAAATTAGGGCTGAAGATTTTCACTTTAATATTCTATGATTCTTTAATAAAGTATATTATTTTCTTGTGAACATTTTCAGTGCTCAATTTAGCAACCTGCTATAAGTTTGATACTTAGTCAATATCAAACTAATGAATTCCAAGACTTTCCAAACAGACTAGAACTACTTAACTTGGGTTTTACACTATTCAAAGCATGAAAACCCTAAAATAAGCCGGGCTCGGTGGCTCAGCTTGTAATCCCGCGCCTTTGGGAGGCTGAGGTGAGTGGATTGCCTGAGCCCGCACGTTCGAGACCCGCCTGGGCAGCGAGACTTCATCTCTACAATAAATCAAAAAATCAGCCAGGCATGGTAGTGCATGCCTGTAATTCCGGCTACTTGGAAGGCTGAGGTGGAAGGATCGCCGGAGCCCAGCAGGTCGAGGCTGAGGTGGCCGGGAGCGGCCACTGCACTCCAGCCTGGGCAACAGAGTGAGACTCCAACTCAAAAAAAACAAAAACAAAAACAAAAAAGACCCTAAAATAATACACAAAATCAATGTGTGCCTTTCACTGGATAGCAAGTATACAATTTTCATTAGTTCCCCCATAGAGTCTGTAAACAGACCACAAAAATACATATTTTAAGAACCAGGATACTACAGGAACAATGGCCAAAATATACTAGAGCAGGTCCCTTTTAGAATGAGTATATATTGCTTATGTGGAAAATAAAATAAGCTCTGCTAGAGTTGCAAATAATAAACTTCACCTGCCTAGTGCAAAAACATTGGAGCTCGGTGAGAGTTCATCACAGTGTGAATTCTCAGACATCTAATGATATTGTTGCAGGAAGATTAATGGCCTCCCAAAGATGTCCATATCTGAATCCCCAAGAACCTGGGAATATGTTACATTGATAGAGGGGGATTAAGGTAGCAGATGAAATTAAGTATGCTAATCAGATTATTTTAAAACTGAGATTATCCTGGTTTACATGAATGTGTCCAGTGTAACCACAAGGGTCCTTAAACATAAAGAGGGAGGTGGAAGAATCGGTGTTAGAGTGATATAATAGCTGAATGGCCAATGGAAGGCCACATACCACAGAACTTGGACAGCTTCTAGAAGCTGAAAGGGCAAGCAAAGAGACTCTTCTCCGAGCCTTCAAAAATAAATAAGAGTTCTGCCAACAATTTGACTCCACTGACCTGAAATTGAACTGCAGAGTTCCAGAACTGTAACATAACAACTTTGTTATTACAAGATAACAAATTTGTGGCAGTTAGGTACAGCAGCCTTAAAAAACTAGCAGAATTGTACTTCCACATGCATTGTATGCATAGGCTTTCATTATGTAATAAAAAAGCTGGTGTTTAAGAGTTAATTTATTGACCAGGTATAGTGGCTCAGCCTGCAATTCCAGCAATTTTGGAGGTAAGATGAGAGGATGGCCTGAGCTTGCAGGTTCTAGACTAGCCTGGACAACTTGGCGAGACCTCCTCTCTACAATGGATAAAAGGTTAGTTGCACATGGCAGCGCACACCCATGGGTCCGGCACCTTGGAAGCCTGAGGTGGCCAGATCATGGAGGTCAGCAGGTAGACACTTGGTTGACTGTGATTGTTTCACTGAACTTCAGCATGGGCAACAGAGTGAGACTCCAACACTAAGGGAAAAAAAGAGAGTTAATTCACAAAATGAGCCTTTCCAAGACTCCCAAAGTATAAAAGTGCAATACATGAGTAAGTTTGGTGAATTTCCTTTGTTTCCTACTTTTAAGCATTTGCTTTTGTATCATAAATTCTCCCACCTTTTACTAAAAATATTTTCTATATTTGTTTTTTCAGCTGCCTTTCTATGTTTTGACACATGATGAAGTACATTTTACAACTAAAAATACCACACACCATTTCCTAACTATTCCTCTGAGAATTGATACGAATTGAGATATCATCTTCAGGCAAAAGCTTCCCAGTAATAGCTGCATTTCTCCCCAATATGGTTGCACTAATGTGTAATAAATCTAACTTCTCACAAAGGTGTCCTTTTCAACTTCTGCATTCATAGTGTTTCTTCCTCAAGTGAGATCTTTGACATATATAATGGTTGAACAATTACAGCTAAAGATTTTTCCACCTTCCAGTGTCAGAATATTTTTTTCCTACAAAAATCTGTAACATATAAGATAAAATTTGTTACTGAGCGGGTCACTTCAATTGCAAGGCTTATTCCTGTTCAAATTCCTAATTAACCACTAAGGCTTGACTTCTAGAAAAAGGCTGTAGCACAATTACTTACATTTTATCTCCTAGGAGCTCATAGATGTTTAATAATGGATGGGTACCTGAAGAAGATATTGTCACAAGAACTGTGTTCATAGGGTTTTCTCCTTGCATGAGTTCATTCTTGTATAAGGAGTTATGACTCCCCAAGGAAGGATTCTCCACCTTCAATGAAGGCATAGATTTCTCTCCTGTGTGAATTGTCTTATGTTCAATAAGGAATACTTATGGGCAAAGGCTTTGCCACATTCACTGCATGAACAAGGTCTCTCTCCAGTATGAGTTCCCAGATGTCAAATGAGATCTGACTTGCTTCTAAAGGCTTTGCTGCACTCATTACATTTATAAGGTTTTTCTCCTGTATGAATTCTCTGAAATCAGGTTAGCTCTGACTATAGAAAGAAGGTTCTTCCACATTCAGTGCATTCATAAGTCTTCTCTCCTGTATGAAACCTCTGCTGTACAGTGAGATGTGCCTTTTGGAAAAGACTTTCCCACACAAACTGCATCCAGAAAGTTTCTAACTAGTGCGATATCATTGGTGTCTAGTGAGCTGGGAATTCTGACTGAAGGCTTTCCCACATTCACTGCATCCAAATGATTCTCTCCTGTATGAGCTCACCAATGTACCATGAGTACCTTCTTCAACTTTAGGAGAAGGTTTTCTCACACTCATTACATACATGGAGTTTCTCTCCTCTGTGAGTTCTCTGATGCTCAGTAAGCTGAGTCTTCTTTATGAATGTTTTTCCACCTTCATTGCATCCATGGTGTTTCTCTCCTCTTTCGGGTCTTTGATGTCTAACGAGGTGTGCTTCCTGGAGAAGACTTTTCCACACTCATTGCATTCATATGGATTCTCTCCTGTATACATTTTGTGATAGTCATTGAGCTGTGATTTAGTGCTACTGGGGTTAACTCTTAACGTGGAATTTAATTCCAGCAAGAGTTTTGTCATGCTTGATAGGGAGACATGACTTCGCAAAATGACCCAGTCATCAGAATCCTTTTCTGCATATCTTCTATTCTGGATTACAGAACCTAAAAGAGATTTCAAACTTTTACAATGTAAGTCAAGTTTCTTGTATTTTTCTGTTAAAGAAACAATAGTTCTGCATAAACCAAAATTATTTTCAAGGGCAAATTTGCTGATATCTTTTTAAACTTTTAAGCTCATGTTGGTTTTGTGTGCATATTTTGAATGCATACTTTCTACCTCCCATATTTCTACTAGAAAAAAAAATCCATGATTTTTATTTTTTTGCAGAGGGCACAAGAGTTACAAAAATGTTTTTTTTTTGACTGACTTTTATAAGATCTCAGTCTAAGAGAACTTACCCAATGTTCTAGGATAAGATACTAACTAAAACAGCAAAAGGAAACAAGTATATTAGCAACATTTATAAATAGTCCATAATTAATAAGTATTTCTTGAACTGCTTTCCAAAAAGGACCTTGCAAAATGAGGATGGAAGTAGAAATAGAAAGACACTGAGACTGAACAGATCAAAACCAGATGGAGGGCATGGATCCATTCATTCAATAAACTTTGAATGGGGTGATATTTGAGATGCTAAAGTGATGAATAATATATTGTCCATGTCCATGAAGCTGTCATGCTAGTAAATAGAATTAATAGTTAAGCAAAGAATTAAGAAAATTTGAGAATGTGGAAAACAGTACAAAGGAAGTGATAAAGTATGTGAGGTCAACCTTAGAAATCCACAAGAATAAAAAAGGAAAGCAGACATCATAAGATAAGAAGGAGAAATGTTATGCAAAAACATTAAAAAACATTCCAAGCAAAGGAAACAGTCACATCAAAATGCAGAGGTGAAAACACAGGCATGATCAAGGAACATAAGAGATACTAGTGTTCCTGCAACATCCCAAACTTGAGTGACATAGTAGTATGTAAGATTGGTGAAGCTGACAGAATTGAGACGCGACTCAACACATTAGAACAAATGGTCCTGGTTCTTGGAGACCAGCTTGCTGCTTTAAAGACTTGGGTTATGTTATGGTGTCATGCAGAGTTCCAATGGATTTGTGTAACCTCTAAGCCTTATAATGATTCTGTATGGCATTGGGATCTGGTTAGAAATTATTTGCTGGGAATGTGGTCTTTTAATAATGTTTCTTGGAATATTGCTCAATTACATCAAAATATCGTAAAAATTTCTACAGCTGGGTCACCTTTATTACCTGCTAGCTCTGTGGCTAATGATATTCTTGGTAAAATTAAGCAACTGGTATCTTCACATAGCTTATAGTCTACAGTATATTCTTTAATAGCATTGAGAGTGCTGATTTTGACTTTACTGTTTTGTCTCCCAGTCTGCATCCAGGCAGGAGGACAAGCCATCAAAGAGCTCCAAATAGAAGTCCATAAACTGCACTTAAAAGAAAAGGAAAAGGAGGAGATGAAGGAAACCAGAGCATAAGCTGACAAAGTCATTATGTTTCTTGGTTGGTGTTCAAGGAACCAAGCCTACATTTCCTTTGTCTCCTCTGAACTTTGGGTTGATTTTCTATGGATAGCAGAGTGGCACCAAGTATAGCTATTCTATGGATAGCAGAGTGGTGCCACATCTGGCCTGTAGGCTGTTTATCTTGTGATCACCTTGCTTTTAACTTAGAAAGCATAGATATTAAGGTATGCATAGTTTAGTCATTAATACTTACCCTGCTTGTGTGATTTAGTTTAGACATCAACATATATCCTGCTTGTGTGGGTTTGCCCTCCTTTGTGTGATTT
>NW_007082823.1:0-312 GCF_000164805.1 Carlito syrichta
CACAAACAAGTGGAAAAATGTCCCATGCTCATGGATTGGAAGAATCAACATTGTGAAGATGTCCATCCCACCTAAGGCAATATACAGATTTAATGCAATACCCATCAAATTACCAGCAACATTCTTCTCAGACCTAGAAAACGCAATACAGGAATTCACATGGAAATGCAAATGACCAAGAATAGCCAGAACAATCCTCAGCAACAAAAACAAAGTAGGAGGTATCACATTACCAGACTTCAAACTTTACTATAAAGCTACAATAATCAAAACAGCTTGGTATTGGTACAGGAAAGGCATATAGACCAATGG
>NW_007082824.1:0-1268 GCF_000164805.1 Carlito syrichta
CCCAGCTTGGTGAGCATTGGACACCAGGAAAACTGGACAAGCTTTTGCCTGGTGAAGTCACGTGGTTGTGGCAGCACTGAGGGTGATGGGAAGGGATCTGGCCAGGAAGGAAGAGGCCACAATGGAGAGATGAGATTTGCAAAGTCCTGGCTATGTACTGCAGAAGACAGTGTTGAAACTGAGAGACAAAGATGTAATGAGCACATATCCTTCTTAGCACTTATTTTTGCCTTGTAGTATAACTGTCTGTATATGTTCAACCATCTACTTTAGTGTTTAATGTAATGTAGCTTCCCCCCAGCACATGATATTGCCTTTTTCTTTCTTTCTTGAGTCAGGGTCTCACTCTATCACCCAGTCTGGAGTGCAGGGGCACAATTACGGATCACCGAAGCAACGATCTTCTGGACTGAAGAGATTTTCCTGCCTCAGCCTCCCGCATAGCTGGGACTACAGGTTTGCACCACAACGCCTGGCCAATTTCTCTATATTTTTTATTTTGTAGAGATGAGGTCTCACTGTGCTGCCCAGGCTGGTCTCAAACTCCTGAACTCAAACAATCCTCCCACCTCAGCCTCCCCAAATGCTGGGATTACTGGCATGAGCCACCCTGCCTGGATGTTATTGCCCATTTCTTATAGTGGCAATCCAAGAGACCTCAGTGAATAAATTAATAAAAGGAAAAGGAGAAAGAAAGGAGGGAGGGAAGGACAGAATAGGATGAGAGGAAGGAAGAGGGAAGGAGGCAAGGAATACCTGGTTACAGCTGTGTGCTTCTGATGACCCTATGACACCCTGAGATGCCCCAGGAGTGCAGAGAGTTGGGACTTCCATGGGGTCTTGGAGGAGAGGGTATGAGGAAGGAGACATCATCGATCAGCATGTCTGTCTGCCCCTGGCCCAGCATGGGACCTGCCAAAGAGATGCCAGGTTCTAGTCCTGAATTTATGACACACCTACTGAGTGACCTTAGATGAGCCACTGAACTCAAACCTAGAGATAATGTCAGAATGTCTCCCGCTTGTGAGACGATCACTGATCCTTAACCACCCTCTCATGGCCATAGTGGTGATGCGTGTGCTGGTGTAGTTAGCAGCTGATGGGAGGCAGGAGTTGGCTCACATGTTCTGGCTTCATGGCAACTGTTTCTTGGCCATACCCAATGCATACATACTAAGCCTTGGGACCCACGTACATTTGCATGATGGGTTGAACCACTGTGGGTTTCCTCTCTTACAAAACCTAGAATATGGGGCTTGGCTGACAGC
>NW_007082825.1:0-325 GCF_000164805.1 Carlito syrichta
GCAGCCATAAAAAAGAACAAAATCATGAATTTCGCAGCAACTTGGATGGAACTAGAGTCTGTAATACTGAGTGACCTCTCACAGAAAAAAAGATCCGAACATCACATGTTCTCACTCATATAATGGACCCTGAATATCCAATGTAATACTATAAGAAAATGACTGACAGTACTGGGAAACTACGGGGGGGATGGGATTAACTGTAGCAAATATCTGTCTGGGGAAGGAGAAACACCTCTTATCAACAGGGTGCCTGAATGAAACGTAATTATACACCTAACCCTTAACTGTACCTCACAAAACCATAATAAAAAATATTGATTAA
>NW_007082826.1:0-1017 GCF_000164805.1 Carlito syrichta
AACAAATGAAAATGAAGAAACATCTTACCAAAATCTCTGGGATGCCTTGAACGCTGTACTGAGAGGGGAATTTATATTCCTACAAGCACACATGAAGAAAATGGAAGGAACACAAATTAACAACCTAACAAGCCATCTAAGGAAGCTGGAAAAGCAAGACCACAAAAACCCTAATTTCAGCAGAAGAATGCAGATCACCAAAATAAAAGCCCAAATCCAGGACATAAAAGACAAAAAGATAATACAAAAAATCAATGAAACAAAAAGCTGGTTCTTCGAAAGGATAAACAAGATCAATGGTCCCCTAGCTAGACTGACCAAGATAAAATGAGAAAAAACCAAAATAAGCACAATCAGAAACACAAAAGATGAAGTCACATCTGACCCTGAAGAAATACAAAAGATCATTAGAGACAACTACATACACTTGTATGGAAACAAACTTGAAAACCTTAAGGAAATGGAGGACTTTCTGACATCACACAACCTACCTACGTTGGAACCAGAAGAAATTAAGACCCTAAATAGACCAATAACAATCAAGGAAATTGACTACGTAATAAGAAAACTACCTACAAAAAAAAAACCTTGGTCCAGATGGCTTTCCAGCAGAATTCTACAAGACATTTAGGGAGGAGCTGATACCAATCATACTGAAGGTATCCCAGGCTATTGAAAATGATGGAACTCTCCCCAAATCATTTTACGAAGCCAACATCACATTGATACCCAAGCCAGGTAAAGATCCAACAAAGAAAGAGAACTATAGGCCAATATCTTTCATGAACATAGATGCTAAAATTCTCAACAAGAGCCTAGCGAACCGGATTCAACAACACATCTCAAAAATCATCCATCATGACCAAGTAGGCTTCATTCCTGGGACACAAGTCTGGTTCAACATTCGTAAAACCATAAATATAATTAAATACATCAACAGATGTCAAAACAAAAACCACATGATTATATCATTAGATGCAGAAAAAACTTTTGATAAAATCCAGCACCCCTTCCTGA
>NW_007082826.1:1245-42324 GCF_000164805.1 Carlito syrichta
AGGCATCAGGGGTATCCAAATAGGAAAAGAGGAATCAAATTATCTCTCTTTGCAGATGATATGATTGTGTACCTTGAAAACCCAAGAGAATCTGTCAAAAACCTCCTTACACTGATAAAGTCCTTTGGCAAAGTCTCAGGATACAAAATAAATGTGCAAAAGACAATGGCATTTCTTTACACCAATAATAAACAGAAACCCAAATAAAAAACACAATTCCATTCACAGTAGCCACAAAAAACATGAAATACCTTGGCATCTTCCTAACCAGAGACGTGAAAGACCTTTACAATGAAAATTACAAAACACTGCTCAAAGAAACTATGGGGGGGAGGGAGATGGGATTAACGATAGCAAATATCTGTCTGGGAATGGGGAAGCACCTCTTATCAGTAGGGTGCCTGAATGAAACGTATTTGTATACCTAACCCTTAACTGTACCCCACAACATCATAATAAAAAATATTGATTATAAAAAAATAAATAAATAAGTAAAAAGATATATCACTTCATTGTCAACAAGAGTAAAGTACAACCTCATAAAAAGATTGAATCGAAGCATAGTCAACATAGTTAATGTTTCAGTCTCTCACTTTCTGTGTGTGTATATATATATATACACATATTCATGCACATACACATACTCGTACACAAATATGCACACAGTTTCTAATCAAAATAAATTGTTCAAAATTGAATATAGAATTCATTCAAAGATGAGTGAGTTTTGGACTTCTTTTTAATGAAAAGAATGGACATTTTGAAAGTATAAAATGACTATTTTTAACTATAAAGACACCATCTGTCTATTACTAAAGTAAGCTTACTAACTAAAATTGTCTGGGATTCTCCCTAAGTAGGTTAAATTTGTAAAACAAACAGTCTTTTCACACCGTGTTTCTTTGAAATGATTGGTTGCACATGGCCAACTGTTTCTCAATTTCACTCTAAAGTTTCTGTAAACCTTCATGTAGATACCATCTGGTCCTGGTGATTAATCCACATTTCCTTTCTCAATTTTGTGAAAACATCTGAGTATTGACCACTATTTGATCTTGCATATCCAACCTGTTCATTTCCTGTAACAATCTGGATTTCAGAATCTCTCTAATGTCTTCCTAATTAACATCTAAGGCAAAGACTTAATTCAGTCTACCAGATCTCACTTCTTTATCCTTGAGTATATCATTTACCCTAAAGTCAACAAAAGATCCCAGTGATGACACTCCAGCTGGATTGCTCCATTAGCTAACACCAAATACTGTTTATTGTTTTTTGATTCTCTCATGAGATATTCTTTGTCCACCGAACTTGTAGTTTACATCAGTGAACTCCTCTTTTCTCCTCATTCTGTCCATTTTTGTATCTCTAACATATTTTCTGGGTGGTCTAATTTTTTTACAAGTGTTTGATAGTCTTGATAATTGGTTCATATCTTTGGAATCACAATATGATGCATATCAAAAGTCTCCAGGAATTGTGTATATAATTAATTCAGAAAAAGACTTCTTACTTTCTTTTGCATGTAGACATTTTTAAATCCCTCTTCCATGCAAGTGTTGAATTAAATTTTTAAAACAATCATTATTTAAGAGATTAAGAGCTATTATTATTAATAAAGTTTTTTTCTTTTTACTTTTTTCTGTAAGTGTCTGAAATTCTTGACATTGTCTATTGCTTTGCTTAAATGCACATTTTATCTAGAGACTATAAGAAGTTCAATTTTGGCTAACTCGTTTAATATTTTAAGAATAATGAAAGAAACATATAGAAAAAGGGCATTTTTCTTCCAGAAATTCCACTGATAAACGAATGCCTAGAAATGTTAAGTTCAAGGTGCCTATAAAGGTATATTAATTGGCAAAATAGAGGGCTAATTACAATAAAGAATACTTAGTTTTCGCTGAAGAACTCAATACACTTAGCCTTGTCACCTTAAATCTCATAGAAACAGCTGAGAGCTGGGAATGGGTAGGGAGAAGGAGCACTCTGACCACCTTATGGTTACTATACCCTGCTGCTGTCTTTATTCTGCTTTTGGATAGACATGCCAGAGCTTTCCACATGTTGTCACAAATTATTTCAATGCAGACATAACCCACTAAAGCTATTTACCTGTACAAAATCCCAAAGTAATTTTACTTTCAGTCATAGCCAACAAAGATTTATAAACATAGCAAAAATAAAACTTAATAATTGAGCAATTTGAACTCCATATTCATCTGTTTAGAAATTATTGCTGGCAGTGAGGCAACAGCCAAATCTAATAAGTAAATGAAATTAATGAATACAAAGGAAGTATTAGCTGTAGAGGAAATAGTGAAAAGTAAAATTTGCCATAGTATTTGTTTCAGCCATGTGAATAACTACTTATCATACTCTTCCTAAGGGATCAATTAAATATGAGTCTCAGGTGATGAAATGTATTTTCAGCAATGAAGACAGGTTCATTTCATCATTACTTCTATTTTGTTTGCATATATTCACCATTAATTAGCATAATCATATTTTTCAATATTATATATATTAAGTAAAATATAACAAATCAAATGCAGAAAAACACACACACATACAAATCTCACCCACATAGACACAGACACCAATGCATGTACACATTGTGACTTTACATAGCAGGACCACAGATGAATTTTCACCTTGGATCTGTTGCTGACACACTGTGTAGCTTTAGGCAAATTGCTTTAATGCATGAATTTTAGAATATTTAGGAAGCAGCTAAGATAATTTACCTGAGGTTTATATTACTGATCCAAGAACTAGACTGTACTTACATAATGAAAATCTGTTTTAAGTGGGTAGAAATTGATTTGGGTTTCTGTAGTTTACAGTTAATGACACTTAACCATCTAAATGGATAGTCAAGACTATCTTTCTTGCTGTAGACTTGACAGCAGATCTCCATCTCATTGCACCATTTCTGTTCACCCTATGCTTCTGCTTTTATATTTTGAAATTCATATGCCTGCTTCTCTTCATTTGCTACTTCCTATGTCCCACTGCAACCCAAAATTCTTCTCTACTCACTAGTTCAAATTTTTGATGTCACCTTCCTTCTTCCAATCTTCTCAATAACTTCTACATTTATAAACATATGATTTTGTTGCCCAAAGGCACCACCACTTCACCATTCAATTTTCAGGATTACTTTATCATTTGCTCTACTTTTCTATAACTGACAAATATGTTTTGCACTGCTTCTGGAGCATTCCACCTCTCATTGCTATACCATTTCCTGTGATTGCAACCTTTTGGCCACACAGCTTTTCCTCAATACCCTTAGTGTTCTATAAACAGTGGCTTTAATAGTGCCACATACAGTAGACAAGACTTACTTCCTCCCCTAACCTACTAACCAGTCCAGTGCTTTGACCTTGTTACATAGTCAATAAACTTGTAAAGTAAAACTGAGTAAGAAAATATTGAGAATTATTGAAAGATCTTTTACTTCCAATGACAAATGCATATGATTATTACCCATTCCTTCCCATATCCATTAAAGTGATAGGAACAATGTAGAAGAAAAAAAAAAAGAATATGTGACAGTCCTGGAAAATGAGAAAGCATTCCTTCAGCTGGTTAGAAATTAGGATGACTTGCTAAAAAACAAAAAGTGGTTTTAAAATGATGCTAGAAACAGATAAAAGAAGTCACAATACAAAAGCAGGGGTAGTAGAAAACTTTTACATATGTGAATACGCTAGAAATTCCTGTATAAACCGTAAGCTCCAAATCATCAGGCACAAGGATTGGCCTGAGAAATCAAAGAGCAAGCATATATATATGGGATAGATAGATAGATAGATAGATAGATAGATAGATAGATAGATACACACATACAATACCATATATAATTTTGATGTGTAGAAGAAAATATTTGTGTTTAAAATGATATTAAGAAAACCATCAGGTATAATTCTGGATTTGAACTGAAATAAAGACAAAAAAATTTCCAATCTTAATGTATGTTTTTTCTTTTTCTTCCTTTTATTATTATTATTATTTTACAATGAGTACATATTCGACTAAAGCAATTAGTCTCCTGATATCTTTTTTGACTTCCCAGCTGATAAAATCCAGGGATCAACTATGGTGGTAAAACCAATCTAATCTCTTCTCTTCTCTAATTTTCAACCCTTTGTAGCAGCTAGAAGTTGGTCCTATGATTCAGTTCTGGCCAATGGAGTGCCCTCAGAAGCTGACTGATAAAAGTATATATGTGCTGGAATAGCCCTATTTATAAATAACCCCTATTTATTTTTTAAAATATTGTTTAGATTATTTGCTAGGTATATTCCTAGTTATCTTCATTGTTTTTGAGGAAGAAATATAACATGTGATAGTTCCTCAGTTTTTAAAGTCTACTTGGAAATATAAGATAAATATAAATTGTAAAACTGCCCACAAAAATACAAAAATATGTATATTAGTATGAAGTAATGGGAAATCAGCTAGACTTAGCTTACAACCTAAGATGGATTAAATAATAGTCATGTTAATTTACTAAATATTATTACTCAGAATCTCAATATTAACACCAATAACAAGACTTTGTCAGCTATAACCTCATCCTGTCAAGCCCATTCAACTGAAGTCATTTACAAAGCACTTCAGCGTCAAGCCACTAAAATCTCAAACTTAAGAGAATGTCAGATTTTTATCCAGTTAGCACTAGAAGATTCTGTGATATTCTAATGCTGGCCCCTTCAAAGTGACAGAAGTGCCTAAGTCAATTGGCGTGCTCTAATAAAACACACCATGTTCATGGGCCACAGAGTCTGTTCCTCTGTTTCTGACAAATGCTGGCACTATTGAAAAAGCTGTCAATTCTCTTAGATGTGTAATTTTATAAAGGGCTAATTTTTTCACACTGCCTAATGAGATTTTGCTAGCAAATACGTGCCTAAAACATATGGGGATAATGAGTATTAAATCCAAGGAAACTGTTATCTTTGGAATTGTCAAAGTTGAAATTGTAAGGGACTAAAACTGATTTTTTGTTGTTGTTGAAAATTAATTGCCTTCATCTACCATTAAACATATATGTTAGGGCTAAAGATAGAATTTGTGCTAAAATCTAAAACTGTTTGACATTTTGCTAAACAGCATCATGTTTATGATCATTTAGGGAATTAAATATTTGCTTGCTTTATCCAGGCCACCTGAGTTTATTATTGGCAATGTTTAATATTAGGAAAGTATAAAGCATCCCCAAATTTCTGTCATTTTTTTGTATCTCTGACATGGATTCAGCCCAAAAATACTATTTTTAGAGTGTGTGTGTATGTGTGTGTCTGTATAATATACATACTTTGTCTCTCCAAATTGAGATTTTGTTCCCCCCAAAAGAGATTACACATTAATTTTCTTTTTAAATCAGTATATGTAATTGCTACGTCATTTCCGGGGAGTTCAATGTATATTTGTGGTTAAAGTTGATGACCATGGTCATAATACTGATAATTATGGTAAAAAATAATATGTTTGAATCATAAAAATATTTATAAAATATATTTTTTAATGTGTTTTAAAGATGTGGGTATAATTCAGGGTCATCACACAGGTGAGGTTTGAGCCTCCCATTGATCCTCATTTTACTTGGTTTTGGATCAGGTACCTTCATTAGTGTTATATGCACCCCACCCCCCACTCCTGGCAATGACCCGCTACTGCCGGTTCTTTTCATGTGGTATTATGATCAATGTTCAGAGTTCACTTATGAGTGAGAACACGTGGTACTCAGTTTTTCATTTCTGTGATAGATCACTGAGTATGATGGACTCTAAATCCATCCAAGTTGCTGCAAATTTCATAATTTTCTCCTTATTTATAGCTATGTAATATTCCATCACATAAATGTACATTTTTTTATCCAGTCCACTTTTGATGAGCAGCAAGCTTGATTCCATGTTTTTGCTATTATGAATAAACACTTCTCAAAAGAAGACACATGAGCAGCCAACAGATACATGAAAAAATGTTCAACCTCACTAATCATCAAAGAAATGTAAATCAAAACCACACTGAGATACCACCTAACTCCAGTCAGGGTCATCATTAATAGCTGAAAAACTCAGATGCTGGAGAGGCTGTGGAGAGAAGGATAAGCTTCTACACTGTTGGTGGGAGTGTAAACTAGTACAGCCTCTGTGGAAAGCAAAAGCAGTGTGGTGATTGCTAAAAGATCTAAAAATCAACCTTCTATACAACACAGCAATATCCCTTCTGGAAATATACTCAGAGGAACTCAAATCATTCTACAAAAAAGATACCTACACATGCATGTATACAAAAAAGTATTTTAAAAGTATTTATAAATTGTACACATCATTCACTTTTGGTTGAGCCAATATATTCTGCCATTACAGAATAGGAAATCACAGGTAGGTAGTGGTTCATGCCAAGCAAATAAGTTATCTTTTGAATACTTCCACGAAGGCATTCCTAAATAAAAAATAGCCTAAGTGGGAAGAGTGTTGACATTGGTATTTTAGCTATTGTCACAAGGCAACCTGATTGATTAACAAATAAAAGGAAATAACTTCCTTGAATAAAAGTAAGATTACATACTTTACTTTTGTTCTTTCTCCTTCCTTCCTTCCTTCCTTCCTTCCTTCCTTCCTTCCTTCCTTCCTTCCTTCCTTCCTTCCTTCTTTCCTTCCTTTCTTCCTTCTCACAAAGACTAGATATTGTCAGGTCCCTTAAGCAACTCAACCCGGACCCTTCTGAAGATGTTTTGATAGCCCATTGGGTCCATCCATCTGTATAAGGCAAGGAATAGTCCAGTGGGACCATCCATCTATATAAGGCAAGGTATATGGCAAAGTTGACATGGATCAGTGGGCTAACTTTCAGCCACAGATGAGCTAAATACAACATTAGAAACCATGATTATAAGCATAAGTGTATCCAACCCTTGGAATATTCACTTTCACAATGCCCATCAACTATGTAAATAAGATCTTCCAGTTCCAGCTGAGTTTAATGTGAGATATATCCCAAGTGCCCCTGAGATGTAAACTTAGCAGGTCTAGACTTCAGCCTAAGCCTTCAGAGCTGGATTAGTATTTGCATCTCCTGGCCCCTCTCTTTATTTACTGTGTGATTTCAGACAGATAATATCAAGTATGAGTGTGTTTTGTACCTGTAAATAATGAGTGGGGAAATTAATTTAACCTGGTTACATGTCAAATCACTAATTACTTGCTAACAGATCCAGAACCAAGTAATCAAATTCAATATTGACTAAGCTACAATTCATGTGTTTTCTTTGATGGAAGGTCTAGCATTCATTTTTACTCCAATTTTTTTTTTTTTTAATGACAGATAAACCTGAATCTGGTTTACAGCTTCACATTGTACCTGCTATTTCCAAATCACTCAAACATATCTACATGGAAATAAAACCAAAATTGAAGGCATTAGCAGCCAAAGTGATATTTAAAAAAATCTAATGAGAATATTAGAAAAATAGAGGACATAATGGAGAATAGTGAAATTTTAAAAATCTCCTGAAAACATCATGCAGTAAAAGAAAGCACAGTAGCCAGAAGCAAGAGCACGGGGGAGAAATATCACTTTAATCCCTTGCTAATTCTCACAGATCTGAGCTCTCTGTGGATACTGAGATATGAAGCTAACTGGCCTTAGGCATATAAAAAACATCAAAAGTGAAAAAGGTCACACCAAGTCTCCAAAAAGCTTAATCTTTATGTTAAAAAAAATAGAAAAGCATAATCTTTTGCTAGTTCAATGCAAGATGAGAGATTTCCAGACAAATTACAGATGTTAATAAATTACTTTGGAAGAGAGAAATGGTATTTTTTAAAACATGCAACTAAATATAAGAAAATAGAATTTTTGGGAGGTGCAAAGAATACACAAAATTACATTACTAAAATGGATACTATTTTTACCAATTACATATTAATATTGACTGGAAAAATAAAGCAAATTTAAAGATCATGAGTATATTTTAAGATTTAGGTCATACATAAATACTTGAATGAATGAAATGTAGTTAGGTAAAAAGTTTAAACATTTAGAATTTTGCTCAAAAGATTTTTTTAATACATAAATGTGAAGCATTGAAAAGAAAATATTCTAACAGAAATTTAAACCAAGGTCATAAATTTATCATCATCAAAATATATGCTTTATGAAAATAATGTTTCCCTTAATAGTAACCAACTTTTATAGGCCTTACTTTATTATTTATTATATTCATTTTATTTACAATATTATAGTTCTGAGTTGGGATAGAGAAAGAAGATAAGTTATCAAAGAATATAATCTATACTAAAACTATTTCATGGGTGTTTTCCAATTACCTGAAAAACAGCAAAGTAATTTAGAAAATAAAAAAGATGCATGATGGAGATAAAACCAAAATCATCACAAGTTTTGTTTTTTGTTCACTTGTTTAAATTATTTTAAACCTACCATATTAAAGAACAAAGAATAAGAGTCCTTGAAGAACTGAAATTGATAGTCACCTATGACTTTAAAATGAAATATGACCTTAGTTCTCAAATTGAATGTATACGGGAATTGCCTATCTTATTTGATAAAAGTTAAATTCCCAAATCCAGCCCTGAAGATACTAATTCAGTGGATCAGCTAGAAGCTTTGACCCGCATTTGTACAAAATTCTTCTCCAGGACACAGGGTTATAGTTGGATGCCCGCCCTCAATTTTTTTTTTTTTAAGTGTTCTAGAGGCTCAAGTAAAAATCCAGTTTCCATATTTGCGCTGCCTGGTAAAAGAGAAGAGAAAAGATTATTGCATTGATAATTACCAGAAAGGAAGGTTATATGTCCACCAAAATCTATTTCTTACTCATAATAATTGTAGTTACAAAATGATTGCCCTGGCAGTCACATTTGCCGTGCAATTAAGTCCTCCTAACAGAACAGGACCGAAAGTGCTATGTCCTATTTCTGACCAGCATACTTGAGAAAAGGTCCAGGCCGGGCGCGGTGGCTCAAAGCTGTAATCCCAGCACTCTGGGAGGCCGAGGCAAGAGAAGAGGATTACCCTAACCCACAGGGTCGAGACCAGCCTGGACAACAGGCAGAGACCTCGTCTCTACAATAAATCGAAAAATTAACTGGGCGTGGAAATTAACTACTTGGAAAGCTGAGGTGGAAGGATGGCCTGAGCCCAGTAGGCTGAGTCTTGCCACTGCACTCCAGTCTGGGTGAGAGTGAGACAGACTCAAAAAAAAAAAAAAATCCCTTTTTATTACAATCTTTGTCCTCTTTATGAGGCTTAAATAATGGTGATCAGAGAAAACTTAAAAGTGACATTTTATAGCTGGAAATACTACCATCAGCCTGTCCCCAATGACTGCCACCAGCTGATACAGGTCTCCATCCCTGGACTGTTAAGTCAAAGGTAAATCAACTTCTATGTGTTAAAACCTCTGAAATATTTTTGGATTACTTGTTAGTCATACCAATATACAAGTTATAAAGACAAATGTTAGCACTATAATAATTTCATTTTAATTAATATTTTTAAACTCTTATTATAGGCCAAGCAGTAAACCTTTGCTTCAAACATGATCTCATTTCATCATTCAAACAGTCCCATGACGTGACACTTTTCTTCATTTTATCACTATGATAAAAGAGGCATAAAGAGCTCATTTAACTGGCTCCAGGTTATTCACCCAACAATTATTAATATTAGAATGTGCTGGAGCCAGAATTCCAGTCCAGATGTGTCTGCTAATATTTTTTGCTCTAAACCACAATTAATTCAGAAAATTTTTAATATTTGCATTTTACTTCCATGGAAAACTCAGTAATTGTCTGTATGTTTTCACCTAATGATATTCATCAGCATCTTACTGTAAATTGATAATTCCAAGAAGAATGCCTTCTTCAGTGACAGGGATATTATTATTTCAATAACAGAGAAGGAATTTTAATAGCAGAAAGTATCTGAAGTAGAGTATCTCAAGGAGACCGATTACCAGTAATATTAAATTAGAGGTGATGTGGTGGTGAGGTTTCCTAAAATAAAAAAAAAAAATCATCTCTGCTGGACAACGAGATCAAGCTATAATTAGAAATATATATGTTTCCTGGTTAAGGCAAGGAAATAAACTAAAGTCTAGTCTCTGAGAAAAATAGTCTATTTGAAAAACACTATGTTTATTCCCTCTGGTTTCTTATTTTGTATGCTTTCTTTGTGATTCTATTTGTACTTGTCTGTAATTGTTCTTAGAGATAAATGGGAGAAATTATGATAAGAAAATAATTATCCATTCTGAATCAGACAATGTTGTAAAACACAAGAAGTCCAGTGGCCAATCTTATTGCTCCTAGTAATGTCCTAAAGGGAAAACCTGAAGAGTCTTTTGTAGCTAGGAGACCCTTGAGCTCTGGACCACAAGAATTCAGGGCAGCAAAAATTGTTCTTTCTCACAAAAATCAACTCCTACCATTTCTGAACTTGAGTTTCTGGGGTCTTAGGCATATACTGAGCAAATCTCTTCACTTTTTTTTTTTTAAGGCAATGCAAAAGACATTCCTGAGCCCCCAAAAAATTTAATTTTCTGACAGGACAATGATTTGGTGTTCCTTCAAACAGATATGTTTATCAATATCAAACAGATGATTTATCAATATTTTAAAAGAGTAGTTGAGTGCTCTGAAACAGAGTGGAGGAGGGAATGCTGTGGCAATTCTTCAGCTCATATATTAACTCAAATACAAAATTATTCTGTATTTTAGAGGACTCTAGTCTCAGAGGGCATTTTCCTGGGCATTTTGGAAATAGGTATTAAATGAGGGTCATTGGTATTGGTATAAAGAGCCATGAATGGTTGACATTTTGTGATGTAAGGGATAGTTTTCTACACAATGATGAACTATCCTTTGTCTGATTTTCCTTACTTATTTTAATACACTTATTTTAATATACATTAACATAGTAAAGTCATTACTGCAGTCAAGCACTTAACATGTCATCATCTCATATAATTGCCTTTTTCTTTTTTTAATTATAAAGATGTGGGATACAATTTAGAGTTAGATATACAAACGTTGATTATGCAGGTACCCTTGTTGATGATGTATGCCCCTCCCTCCCCTAGCAGTTTTCCTCAACTGCCCATCCCACTCCCCCCCGACAGTTTCCCACTACTGCCAATCACTTTCTTATAGTATTACAATTATTCAAGTTTCGCTTATGAATGAGGACATATGGTACTCTGTTCTTTGTTTCTGTGATAGATCACTGACTATGACCAACTCTAAATCTATCCACGTTGCTTCAAAGTCCATATGTTTGTCCTCTTTATAGCTGCATGATATTCCATTGTGTATAATTGCCACATTTTTTAAATCTAGTCCAGCTTCGATGGGCAACATGGTTGGTTCCATGTTTTTGCTATTGTGAATAGAGCTGCAACAAACATACGTGTGCAGGTATTTTTTTTTGTAGAATGATTTTAATTCCTCTGGGTAAATTTTCAGTAGGGGAATTGCTGAATCATGTGGAAGTTCAATTTTGAGTTCAGATACCGCCACACTGTCTTCCAAAGAGGTTGCACTAGTTTGCATTCCCAGTAGCAGTGTAGAAGCATTCCTTTTTCTCTGCATCCTCACCAGCATCTGTTGATGTTTGTTTTATTAATGATGTCCTTACTGGGGTTAGGTGGTATCTCATTGTGGTTTTGGTTTGCATTTCTCTGATGATGCGTGACGCTTAGCACTTTTTCACTTGTCTGTTGGCTACCCACATATTTTCTTTTGAGAAGTGTCTATTTGTGTCTTTTTCCCACTTTTTAAAGGGGCTGTTTGTTTTTTTTCCTTTCAGCACATTTGAATTCCTTGTAGATCTTAGCTGTTAGGCCTTTGTCAGATATACAGTTAGCAAATATTTTTTCCCATTCTGTGGGCTGTCTCCCTGCTCTCTTGATAGTTTCTTTTGCTTTGCAGAAGCTCGTTAGTATGATGAGGTCCCACTTGTCTATCTTATTTCTTAAGGTATAGGCATTTAGGGTGCTGAATAGGAATTGGTTGCCAGTTCCAATTTCCATAAGGGTGTTTCCTGCATTTTCTAAGATTCTTACAGTTTGAGATTTTACATTTAGGTCTTTGATCCATTTAGAGTTAATTTTTGTGTATGGTGATAGGTAGGGGTCCTTTTTCAATCTTCTGCATGTGATCAGTCAGTTTTCCCTGCATCGTTTACTGAATAGGTTCTCCTCTCCCCAGTGGTTGTTATTGGAGGCTTTGTCAAAGATGAGTTGGTTGAGAAATTGTGAGTTTGCTTCTGGAATCTCTATCCTGTTCCATTGATCTTTGTGTCTGTTCTTGTACCAATACCAGGCTGTTTTTATTACTATAGCCTTATAGTAAAGTTTGAAGTCTGGAAGTGTAATACCTCCTGCCTTGTTTCTTTCGTTAAGGATTACTTTGGCTATTTGTGGTCATTTATATTTCCATATGAATTTCTGTATTGTCATTTCCGGGTCTGAGAAGAATGATGTTGGTAACTTAATGGGTATTGCATTGAATCAGTAGATTGCCTTTGGTAGGATGGACATTTTAACAATGTTGATTCTTCCTACCCATGAGCATGGAATGTTTTTACATTGCTTGTGTCTTCTTGGATTTCTTTGAGCAGTGTTTTGTAGTTCTCATTGTAAAGGTCTTTCACTTCTCTGGTTAAGAAGATGTCGAGGTATTTCTTTCTTTCTTTCTTTCTTTCTTTTTTGTGGCTATTGTGAATGGGATTGTGCTTTTTATTTGGGTCTCTGCCTGCTTGTTGGTGGTGTATATAAATGCAGCTGTCTCTTGCACATTTATTTTGTACCCTGAGGCTTTGCCAAAATCCTTTGTCAGTGCAAGTAGGTTTTAGACAGATTCTCTTGGATTTTCAAGGTATAGGATCATATTTGGATACCCTGGATTTCCTTCTCTTATCTAATTGCCCAAGCTAGGACTTCCAACACAATGTTGAACAAGAGGGGTGAGAGTGGGTAGCCTTATCTTGTTCCAGTTTTTAGGGGAAATGTTTCTAGTTTCTGTCCCTTTAGCAATATGTTAGCTGTGGATTTATCATAGATGGCACCTACTATTTTGAAGTATGTTCCTTCTATACTTAGGTGTTTAAAGTGATGCTGGATATATGTGTATCTGATTTTCCTTACTTATTTTGGTATACTTATTTTAATATACATTAACATAGTAAAGTAATTACTGCATTCAAGCACTTAACATGTCATCATCTCATCTAACTGCCTTTTTCTTCTCTTTCTTTTTTGTGTGTGGTAAGAATACCTATAATCTACTCTCTCAGCATATTACCAGTATATAATATAATATTATTAATTATAGCCTTCATGTTGTATATTAGAACACTAGATTTATTCACCCTACATAACTCCAGCTTTGCACCCTTTGACTAACATCTTCCCATTCCCCCTCCAGCCAACACCCTGTAACCACCATTCTGCTCAATTTTTTTTTATTTCTTTGGGTTTCACATATAATTGAGATAATGTAGGACTTTATTTTCTATGTCTGGCTTATTTCACTAAGCATAATGCCTTTCAGGTTTATCCTTTTTTATTAAGGCCAAATAATATTCTATACTATATATTTCTTTATCCATTTGTTAATGGACACTTTGGTTGTTTTTATATTTTAACTATTGTGAATGATGTTGCAATGAACATGGGAGTGCAGATATCTCTACAAGGTGGTGATTTCATTATGCTTGAGTACATACCAGAAAAGAAATTGCTGAGTCATATAGTAGTTTTATTGTCATTTCCTTTAGGAAACTTCATAATTTTTTTTTTAACAGTGGTTGTACTAATTTATATTTATACCATAAGTATAGAAGAGCTCCCAAATTGACTGAAATGTTTATTCAATCAATTTGCACACCTTTTAATAGGATGATTTGGATTTATGTATTTATTTATGCATTTGTTTGCTATTGAGTTTGGGGAGTTCTTTTATACCTTGAATTAATATCAGAAATATTCCTTATCAGAAATTAATATTAGAAATATTCCTTATCAGAAATACGGTTTACCAATATTTCCTCCAACTCCATAGTCTGCCTTTTCATTGTGTTGAATATCTTCTTGACTGCACAGAAACTTTTTAGTTTGATATAGTCCTGTTTGTTTATTTTTGTTTGTATTGTCTGTGTATTTTGTATCCTGTCCAAAAAATTCATTGACAATGCCAATATAAAAGAACTTTCCTCCTATGTTTTCATGTAGAAGTTGTAAGGTTTAAAGTCTTACCTTTAGGTCTTTAATACACTTGGAGCTGATTTTTGTATATGGTGTAAGATAAGGGTCCAATTTCATTCTTTTGCATGTAGATATCCAACTTTCACAGTACCATTTATCAAAGACCCATGGTGTCTTCTTAGTTCCTTGTCAAAAATTAATTGCCCATATATGCCTCATTGATGTTTAACTGGACTGTTGTGTTTCAAACATAGAAGGGGGAATACAGAAAAAAATGATTTTTGGGGGGTAAGGTGAGCTCCTTGTAGTACAGAATTCTCTTGCTAAGTAAGTGTTCTAGGAACTCATCGTCATCAGTGTACCAGCTAGCTTTGATGTGAGAGGTTGAGTTTTGTTTCAATGTTTTTTGTTTTTTGTTTTGTGGAGAGTCTTTTAACACATTGACCCATTTCATGATGGGTGATTTACGAGAATACCTGCTCACACTGCACTGAGTAGTCAGCAGTTTTTGACCAAAAGTAGCATGACCCATATACTCCACCCTCCCTATTCACGGGATCTTGTCCCAGCTTGTCTTGACTTTTTTTTTGTTTCCCTGATGAAAAAAGTCCTCAACCACTTGTATACCTAATCCTGAACTGTACCCCACATCTTTAAAAAAGTAAAATAATTAAAAAAAGAAAAAAGTCCTCAAAGGAAAACATTTGCCAAGAAGATGAAATAAAAAATGGCAGAAGCTCTAAAAGGTTTCTAAATTGATGAGTTCAAAACCTTTTTTGAGCAGTGAAAAAAGAATCTCAATAGGTGTACTGTATCAGATGGAAAGTACTTTGAAGTGACTGAAGACACGATTTTTTAAAAATAAATTCTGGGTTTGGGGAGGTTTCCTCTTTGTATATTTATAATTTTCTCAACACATATTTGTGTGGTTTTTAAAAACACTAATTCTTTGAGTCAGCTAACGAAAAATTAAGGGAAGATTTAACACTATTTTAATTAGAACATTACTAAAACTTGTTTAATACTTAGAAAAATTATATCACCAATGATGGTGCTTCAGTCACCATAAACATATTGTAAGGGCCATGGTCATTTGTCCC
Source organism: Carlito syrichta (assembly GCF_000164805.1). Lineage (NCBI taxonomy): Eukaryota > Metazoa > Chordata > Mammalia > Primates > Tarsiidae > Carlito > Carlito syrichta. The sequence continues at coordinate 16,588 of NW_007082826.1, forward strand.
TGAAAAGTTTGTGTAAAAATCACTGGCATGAAGCAGATTAATTAATTGGAATAAAAGCATACACATTTTTTTAATGTGTATAAATGGGAGCCTTCAGAATTAAGACCCAGCTTCCCAAAGAGTTACAAAAAGTTATACATCATCTTGAGACTACAGAAGGGATGGGGACATTTGGATGTAGGAAAAATAAATTATGGTAGTGGGGAGATGAGAAAAATCTATTGGGGGTAACAAATGATTGCTAGGGAGAATGATTGGATGGGGAGCAGATATTAGCTTGTAAATAGTTTTCTTTGAAATTCAAATGATTCTTGAAGACAGTTATTATACTCCTAAAAGATTCTGCTTAGGTATATTCACATTGTGCTCTTTTTCTGCAATAGATAATGAAACAACAGGACAGGAAAGACAAAGCAATTATTCTTCTTGGTGGGGCTGGATCTTATGTGGACAAAGAAACTTCAGCTGCCTTGGGAAAGAAGGTAAGGGGAAAAAGTTAGAGCAGTCTTGAGGTTCTTTAGTTCAGTAAGTCAAAATGCCATATTTTGGGGTATTGGTTTCTGAGCCCCAACAATATCTATCAATGTGAGTTTGTGGTCATTGTATTCATAATGATATACACAAGATTATCAGATACACACATATGTATACGTGTGTTTATCTAGATCTCATTTTAAAATGTCAAACAAAGAAAAAATGTTGACAATACTCACTTGAAGATTTGAAGTTAAATTTCATAGCTTTGCCCATAAATCCACAGTTACCAATTACTCTGCCAATGCTTTTTTTCTTTTTTAAAATTAAGCAATGGAATTATCAAGATTAAGTGTACATTTAACAAAGAAACATGCCATTGTATTTGATAAAATTGTACTTCCAGGATTTAAAGTAGTGTCTGAAAGCTATAATACTATTCCTGGAATGCTTATATATAGCCTAATCAGAATGATAAAGCTCTCATTTTACAAAGAATAGCAAAATGATAACACAATATAAAATGCTACAAATTATTAGAAGAAAAAATGATTTTCTCAGCTGCTACAGATCATTAGTTTAAGAAAGAAAAATATCCAAAATTATTTTCTTCTATTGAATTAAGCAGTAAGTCTGATTGAAGACGAATCAATGAGATAGGGCAAGTTAAAAATAAATCTAGCTATGTAATAAATAGCAAATAAGTATCTTTTCTTTAAAAGTGAATGAAAGTATTCTGCATAAAAATAAAATTCTACTGCTTAGCAATATATGATTTATCTTTAATTAAAAGTCATAGAGAAAATCTAATTTTCAAAATTACTAATGTGACAACCATGAAAAAGTTGCTCAGATCTTCCGTTGCTAGGAGCATTGTTCTCTGATGGTCCTGGCTGTATTGATCTACTGTCTGATCTACCATTGTGTTTGTGCTGAGACCATACTTCCTGGTTGTTCCGGTCACTGACAGAGCACAGTGGAGGTAGTAGTGAGGGTCTATTCCAATAGCCATAGGATGCCTCTAATGGGTAACTTTAGCTAGAGATTCTTCTACTGACTCATTCAAATCTTAATAAAAACTTCTCTGTAGTTCATGTTTCTTCTTTTTCAGTGCTTCTTCTTTTCTCCTCTCCTCTCACAAGCATCAGATTTGCATTGCCTTTTGAAGATTCTCCCTGTTTTCTATCCCTTCTCCTTTAAATTTCATAGGCATTTCCTAAGTAAATTTTTTTGAATTTCTGCCTTGGTGTCTGCTTCTTGGGGGACCTGAACTGACACATTAAAAATAAATATAAGGGAAATGGCAGTTTTTATTTATTTTATTTTTATAAGATAAGATCGCCCTCTGTTGTTATCAGTGATATTCATGTAATTAATGTAATCTACTGAGTTTTGTAGACTGTGAAAAAGATAATAAAGAAAAAGAAATGAACAACTGATCTTAAGAAGATCTGTTTACTAATTGGTTTTATTGTAGAATTTTTTTAATCAAATAAAAATTGAATGCTAAACCAGGCTCGGTGGCTCAGCCTGTAATCCCGCGCCTTTGGGAGGCTGAGATGAGTGGATTGCCTGAGCCCGCGGGTTCGAGACCCGCCTGGGCAGCGAGACCTCATCTCTACAATAAATCAAAAAATCAGCCGGGCGTGGTAGCGCATGCCTGTAATTCCAGCTACTCGGAAGGCAGAGGTGGAAGGATCGCTGGAGCCCAGCAGGTCGAGGCTGCGGTGGCCAGTAGCGGCCATTGCACTCCAGTCTGGGCGACAGAGTGAGACTCCAACTCAAAAAAAAAAAAAAAAAAGTGAATGCTAAAATTGAAATGTTATAAAATTGAAATGTTATTTACCTTTAATATCTATTTGAAAATATAAGTGAGACAAAAAAGTAAAAGAAATATCAGAAAATTTATCAACCATCTTACACTATATAAAAAACCTTGCTTGCCAAGAACTTTGTTTCCATATTTGCAGCAGTTAAATAAGAATAAGCCCAGGCATACAAAAATAAAACTATATTGCTCTCATCTGTGTGCTATTTAAAAAGATATAATGCTTAAATTTAAAAATCTGTATGAACATGCAGTACTAGATTGGATGATTAATCCATTTGAAATGGATGTGAAACATGTTGGCCAATAATTCAAGAGGAGTTAATTAAAAAATGATTTTGAAGCCAAACCATGATTTAATGCATCTAATTATGATAGGTTTTGGACCCAATTAAAACTTACATACTCACTCCTTGGAAAGAAATTAAAAGTATTATGATAGTATTTTCACCACATATTTTGATTAAAATAGATGTCTGTGCAATGCTGCAGTTACAGAAAGGCAACAAAACCAACTGCAAATATGTAAAAAAGAAATTTAAAGGGGTTTTTTTGTTTGTTTTTTAACAGTAGAATAACTAAATTCTATTAAATTAGCAGGCACATGTGATACAGGGATATTATTTAACTTTTTTAGTAAAGGTGATTTAAACAGTGTTTCATATGCAATTACTAATCGTTAAAAATTATACATTAAAATTGTTTGTTAGAGGTATTTTGTTGTTTTTCAGTTCTATATTGATACTCTTTCAGGTGTACACTACACATTCTAAAATATTTTGTACTATTGTTCCCCCCAGAGTCTTCCTTTTATTTCTAAGTTTTTTAAAATAAAGAAACTAATATTTGCCTCAGCTGAGAAGGCGAGACTTTGTGTCAGAGATTACTGTTTCTTCCTTTAAGTAAAAGATCCTTGGATATTTTATCCAATCACATGGTCATATTCCCAGTCACTTTCCTACTTAGGTATGGTCACATGACCAAGTCTGAGTCATTGGCATAAAGGGCAGGTAATGTCTGCAGCTTCTGAATCAGCTCCTAAATATGATGGAGCTCAGTATCCTGGATTCTCCTCCCCCTTGCTGGGAGTTGGGAAATAGTGACATCACTGCTCCCTTGAAATCTACATATTGACATTGACATTGGTCAAGCCATCTCATTTGCCCTGGGCTGCTCCTCTCTAGACTGTATCTTAAAAAATAAGATCTCTTTTGATTGAGCCACTAAAGTTGAAGTTCCTTCTTGTAGTGACTTAGCTTGCTTCTTACCAAATACAGATTTTGGGGGTGGGATTGGCAGTTGAGGGAAACTGCCAGGGAAGGGAGGGGTACATCTCATCAACAAGGGTACCTGCATAATGAACATTTGCATTCCTAACTTGAATTGTACCCCACATCTTTAAAAGAATACAGATTTTTTCAGATATTTGTCTTGTGTGATACTTTGTTACTACCTCATTCTACATCATAATACAGAATTATCTTGACATTAACTACATCTAAGGTACAGTTTAATAACAAGAACACCTTCTTCCTCATTTCCTTCACTTCAGCAGTCTAATTTATCTTTGCATATTATTCCTATGCCAATTAAAGTCATTATTAAAATTTATTTTTTCAATTATATGAACTATATGACAAAAGGGAGCAAAAATCTGGCTTAGTTTTACTCATTCTAACACTAATTTTATTCTATATTTTTATGTATTTTTAATACAGATGGTTTCTGATTTTTTAACCTTTCTTACACCAACACTTATGAGTTATAAATCAATTGTAATTTGACAGCATTTCATTATGTCTTCTTGTTTAATCATACCCAAGCAATTCACATTAAAATACAATATTTTATTTTCAGTTACTTTTTAAATTTGTCCTTGTATTGCAGAGAAGACATACATATAATTTTTTGGAAGTTTTGTGTTTATTAGGTTATGTTAACTATGAATTTTCTTTCAGGACAATAAATGGGTCATTTTTTATAACTGAAATTTTATAACAGAATGTGCTATTAAAAGAATGTGCTGAAAGTCTTGGAAACATTGCTCTGACATGCCCAAGTGGCTTATGCAAGACTATTTTACATATACATGTATTACTTTTCCTGAGAGGCAATATGGTAAATACAAGATTCTGAGTCAGCACATTGGTGTCTTAATGGGTTGACTCCCACCACTTGGCTCACTTGGGCGTTCAGCTCTAGTAGAGCTACATAAGTAAAAAAGACTTTAATAATTGTGTATCATGGGAGCAGTCAGGTTGCAGTTAAGGTAAAGACATGGATGGAATATTAGATGACATTGTGGATGTTGTTCAAAAATCTGTTCTAAAGGCAGAAGTATCACAAGGGCATGGGGCATACCAGTACAGGTAGGTGTGAGATGGAACTTTAGTCTCATTAGTAGTTATAAGAATCACAAAACAGAAAACAAAGGAAGAGAACATTTTTCATTTAGCAAATAAGAACATAGGAGGGATTTTCATATACTTATCTATTTAACACATTTGTGTTACATCTCATCCACAAATTAGAGGAAACATCAGGAGAAAAATATGAACAAAAGTTATTCATAAATCTTGTAGTCTAGTGGTTGGAAATATGAACTGGATTGATGCTGAGACAATAAATAGCTAATACTTAATAAAAGAATATTATATGATTAGCAATAGTCTAGGCACATTCTACATATGATCTCATTTATTTCTCATGAGTAAGCTATTAACAATCTATTTTTACGGGAGACAACTAAAGTCTGGAGATATGAATTAACTTGTTCCGAATCACAAAACTTATAAGTTAAACCTGGCTGTTCTGACTCAAAAATCCTTGTGATGTTCAAAAGCCTGAATGTTCCATAACTGAGCTGATTTCAATTACTACCTAAAAAAATAAAACAAAACTATGGGCTATCAAGGATTGGGATCTTGTCAAATCCATTAGAAAGAAAGGAAAGAAAACAGGTAAAGCAAATTTTAAATTTATGACTAATAACTCTGAACCCACATGTTTGGCCCTTTGAATCATCACAAAAAAGCCTTTTTTTCTCATAAAAAAAGGAACACCAAAATTTGTAAGTACTTTATGTCATCTTCAGAAACATTATGAAGGCTTATGAAGCATGCTTAAGATCACAAAGGCAGTAAGAGACTAGTTCAATATCAATCTTCTTTTTATTTTAAGATTCTTTCAGCACCACTTCAAATGTGTGTGATAGTGACTTTACAGTCTAAAGATAAAGTGACTCTTTAGAATGCCAGTCTCCGATATACAAAATTATTTAGGAAGCTACAGGGTATTGAGTAGAAGAAGAACACTGCAATTTAAAAATCTATGTTTAAGGTAATGGTAGAGGATATTTTAGAGTCAGTGTACTTGAACCTCCATGACCAAGTATCATAGAAAAGAACATTGAGAAAAGCCTGCCCACCGTATCAAACAAAGTGCTTCACAATTTCTTCTAAGCTCTGGCTTGTATGTGACTTCCCCATACTGGGTGACAAATCTGGTATGTAACATATATTCTGTTAGTCTCCAGTGACGACTTTTCAGAAAATATTTACCAGTTTATATCAACCTATATTTTTAAAATGAATTTTAAAGGTGTGAAACTGCTAAAACAAAAACAAAAACAAAAAAACACCATTTTTTTCAGGGGTTCAAGGGTGATGAAATAGTCTTCCCTGCCACAGAATCTACCAAATGAATGAGATTTAACTTTATAAGATCATTTGAATTAAAGCAATATTTCTATGTATTTTCTTAAATATCTGGATCACTTATTCACTCTCAATTCTCACCTTTTCATTTGTAAAAAATGATTAGTCTTTTATATTATTGATTATTATTTCCTGCTTTGCCATTGAATATTGCTAATACATATCTCATCTCAATTAGAACAATAGATAAAATGAAAGAGGTGAAAGAAAAGTAACAATAAATAAATAAAGTCTGATGCATTTGAGCATGAATAAACCCATAGTCAACAGGCATTGGTTTAGTCACTGAGTCAACTGCAAAGTGGACACTGATTGGCTATGATTGGAATCCAGCATGTGGGCCCACAGTCAACACATGTTTCTCATCCATATTTATCCTTGACTCAGGATGGACAAATAAACCAAAGAAACATTTTTCTCTGAGATTTGAATCTTGGGTAGAGTTTGAAAATGTGTGATGCTAATGTATATCAACACTGCTGGCCTGAAGACATTGCCTGTTTTTTCCTGTTTCTCAGTTCTCGAAAGAGGATCATAGCCCAAGATTTTTACCTTAGTTGTTCATCTTTGAACATCACTGTCAGCTTGCTGGAGTAGGCTAGGGTCGTTTTCTCTTGCTTCAGCGCTGGCTGACACAAGACTTAACACAAATACTATTTTTCCACATCTCTTATCCCCTTCCTGCCATATTCTCCCATTATTAGAGAAGACAAACTTTGGATTAGAATAATTCCTTATTTGTCATTTTGTTTATCATATTTGAACACATACACAAGCATAAACACATGTGCTTGTGTATGTGTTCAAGTATGTGATTGACCAAAAAAAAAAAAAGACTTTTTATGAACATGAAGTTGTCCAATTAGAAACCATCCAACGACATTTCAAGTCAATAATAATTCTTGTAAAATTCTTTCTCCATTCTTCAACACATATGCACTATGCTATTTAGTAAGTTTCTAAATATAGTATAGATACAATGAATAATATGTCATATCTATCACCCTATTCCTAGTTATAGAGGGACAAGACTATCTTTGCTATGCTTCCAGGCTTACTTTTTAACATCTATTTCATGTTTAAATAAAATATTAATAGTTAATGCCACAAACATTTATTGGGATATTATATGTATTTATTAATTTTTGTCCATAAATGTGTAATTTTTTTGTACTTAGAACTAGTATTGTGTTAGGAAGCTACTTATAAACGGATAACTTAAAGTCCTTCGAATTCTCAACTTAAAGCAGCTTAATCTCTTCTTCTTGACTTATATTCTCCAGCAAAACTGTTAGTAACAGGTTCGGCATAGAAAAGATGTATATTGATAAATTAACTCCCACAAAGAGCAATTAAAACAGCAGGGGTGATTCAGCATTGAAGCAAAATGAACAAGAAGCACTGAATTTAATTACTTTTCTGCTTACTTCTCCTCCTTGTAGAAAAACAGGCACACTGTATTAAACAACAGTTGGTTTGTTTTTTGTTTTTTTTTTTGAGTTGGAGTCTCACTCTGTCACCCAGACTGGAGTGCAGTGGCCGCTCCCGGCCACCGCAGCCTCGCCTGCTGGGTTCCGGCGATTCTTCTGCCTCAGCCTTCCGAGTAGCCGGAATTACAGGCACGCGCTACCACGCCCGGCTGATTTTTTGATTTATTGTAGAGATGAAGTCTCGCTGCCCAGGTGGGTCTCGAACCCGCAGGCTCAGGCAATTCACTCACCTCAGCCTCCCAAAGGTGCGGGATTACAGGCTGAGCCACCGAGCCGACCAACAGTTGTCTTTTGTTTTGTTTTGTTTTGTTTTGTTTTTTAATTTAAGCATTAGGAAGGACAGACTGTTAACGCTGAGATTAAAAAGAAAGAAAGAAAGAAAGAAAGAAGCAAGGTAAGACTTAAAACTGAATCAACTTACTGCCTGGAGCCGGTTTCTAGTTTATGCCTCAGGAAGGGAAAACCCAAACAGGCATTCCCTGGAGTCTTTGTCTCAAAAATTGTCTGAGCATATGTGAGGAAAAATGATCTGAAGCTGAAGAGAGAATGCCCATGAAGGAGTAAGCAGACTAATTTCTATTTACACAGACCTGATATAACTAAGAAAAAAGCAAACCTCAAGTGAGTCAACTGATTTAAAAAAATCACAATTCCATATCAGTATGAAATTCAATACCATTTTAAAACTAAAAGAATTTGACACTCAGCTATGTCAATTTACAGTTTGAGTCATCCAATAAAAAAATCACCAGACATTCCAATTTGAAAGTAATTATGATCCATGGTCAGAAGAAAAATTAATAATAGAAAAAGATCCAGAATAAAAAGAATAGCTAGCACTTAGCAGATATTAAAATAACTATTTAAATATAATGAGTACATTCTAGAAGGCAGAGAAAAATACAAGCAAGGTAATTTTGGGAAAGGCAATTTGCCATAGTTTCTGTTCTTGCAGGCCAAGAAAGAAAGGTTCTAATTACTCTTTCTGTACTAGTACTCAAAGTTACAAAGCAGCAAGCAACATTGATGGGTGATTCCCTGTTCCCCTTCCCCCAACAATGAGCAGTTGTTTACAGTCTTCTGTCAAAGTGGTAGGATCTCCAAACTCAGTGTTCCTCTCCTATAATGGAAGCCACTGCATATGGAAGTAGATACTTAGGCCCAGGTGCGTTGCTCTTACTGTACCCAGAAGACATGGAAATCTAGCATGAACATAAAGTTTATTTTGCCCAGTGCACCATGAGTAGTAAAGCCTTTTGTCTTTGACCCAAAAGTTTCATCTCTGCTGCCAGCATCTACCAGTCATAATCTAGCATATTAGTTTACCATAGGCTGAAATCCCAGACACCATTTTTCAATAATTATGGCAGAGGTAGGGCTAATTTTATTTTCTGGAAACAGGCCAGATTAGGGGAAACAAGAAAACCCCTTTGTATTTTTTTTTAAGTCAAGGTCTCACTATGTTGCCCAGGCTGGAGTGCAGTGGCACGATCACGGTTCACCACAACCTCAATCTCCTGGGCTCAGGCTTTGTGTGTGTGTGTGTGTGTGTGTGTGTGTGTGTGTGTGTGTGTGTGTGTGTGACTCCCTGGCATCTGATAGAAAATGCTCTTGCTCAAATTGTGGGCAAGGCCAGAAGAATTAGAGGTTCCACTGCTCTATATATTAATGAATGTTTAAAGACTAAAAAGCAAAAGATAAATTGAAACAAGTTGTCCAAGTAGTGCTTTGATTTCTGTTCATTCTTCTATGGGTATAAGTAGAAAGGGATAATTGTGCAGAAAGCCATGGGGTCCTAGGCCAAAGGCAATATGTCTGTGGCCACTGAGTCAAGGGGTCTTTAAATTTGAAATTAATGGTGTCAGTAATAAGGACATAGAGCATTGATTAAAGCAAGAACATTAGAAGTCCATCTGTTGAGTCCAAGAGGGCAAATACTGAAAACTAATAGGAAATGCAAAGCTTTTGCTGCTGGCACTGGCCAGCCCTCTGTCTCTGTGCTTCTGGATCCATCTTCTACCTTTATTTCAACCTAAGCTTCATGAAGGAAAAAGCCTAGTAGTATAGAAAAGTTCAGGGTGTGGAGGAATCCACCTTTTTATAGTTTGATTAGATATAGACACTCAAGTCAACAGACTACCTTGTCCCAAGGGTGGATGGTAGTCTGGTCATGAGAGTAGTTGTAGGGTAGAGCTGCACCATATATGCAAAATCTGTCCACCTAAACTATAAAACATCGATGAGAAAAATGAAAGACTAAATAAACACTAGGAATACCATATCCATGAACTGAAAGATTCAATATTTTTAAGATTTTTTTCCCAAATTGGTCTTTAATGCAAATATGATGCTTAACCATACTTTTTTTTATAGAAATTCTCAAGCCAAGCTTAAAATGTATATGAAAATGCAAATAAACTAAAAAAGATAAAATTATATTTTAAAAAGGAAAAAGGATGAAAAACTTATACTACTTGGCCTTAACTAAACATCTGTAATTGAAAAGGCTGCATCTATTACTCACAGTCTTGAGAGAGAATACACACCTTATAATATTATAGGATTAAGGTTGTGTGTTAGGTGATTTGGGGAAATGCTTAAAGAAGTAGGGTGTTGCTCTGGATTAGATGCTGTTAAGAAATGGGGAGAACTTTATGAATGAATACCTTAATAAATTATATTTAAAAGAATATGACTAAACTGAGGCCAAAAATGTAATTGATAAAGAAGTGACAATCACTATATTAACCAAAATAACAAAGATATTTGGCCATTTTTAGTGATTTGTAGAACATTTCTGCTTTGTGTTCAGACCGTTCAATGTCATTGGTCTTCAGGTCATGCAAATTAAAGCCCCAGTGGGACAACACTAGACAATTACAGATTAGTAAAATTTTAAAGGATTGGCAACAAGGTGGTGATGAGAGTATGAAGCAACTGTACACTCATTCCTGGCTGCTGAGAATGAATAATCAAAAACAATTTGGCAATTTCTTATAAAGTTAGATTAACATCTGCTTTAAACCTTCAAAATTTTACGGGATCGAAACACATTTACACACAAAGACTTTACTTGAATGTTCTTAGCAGCTTTATTCATACTATCCAAAACCTTGAAACAATCCAAAGGTTTATCAATCAGTGAATAAACGAATTTTTGTATATTATACAATAAAAGACTACTCAGTAAAAATGAAGAAACTACTTATACATACAACAACGTATGTGAATCTCAAAAGTATCATGCTAAGTGAATAAAGTCAGAAACAAAAATTATATACTGCATCACTTAACTTATATAAACATTTTTGTTATTCTATAAATACACTATATTCATTACTCTAGAAAAGTAAAATTTATAGTGATAGAAAGCAGACCAATGGCTGTTGGGGATTGGAAACTATGAGAAAGATTCTGACAGTAAAGAGGCACGGGGGACTTTTTGAGTGCCGTGGAAATGTTCTATATTATGACTGTTGTTGTGATTACACGACAATGCATTTGTCAGCATTCATTGAACTGCGTACTTCAAATTGTCACTCTCATTGATGTAAATTATATCTCAATATACCTGACAATATATTTTTAACATCCCTGTGTACTAATTCAGGTGGAACTATCTTACCAGAATCAACTAGAGTATATTCACTTTTCAGTTTCACTAATTCTTATACCAAGAAAGACATCTGAGTTCATTCATTAGGAAGAGGAATTACAAAACACATGAGCCTTGCATGTGGCTGCAAAGTATGGTGAAAGCAAGAAATTATATCATACCTTTGGGACAAAGAACAGGTACCAAACAGCGTATGATATAGGTTTTCTCTACTTTTCAATTTGCCTGAAGCAGTCCCTGAAAAGGCCATTCTGAATCATGAACACTAATTTTAATTCTATTCCCTCTAGACTTTATTTGCATATGTTTGTTATCTTGCACTGCATTTAAGTAAATCAGACTAATTACTATAAACAAATATACATGAGAAGCAATATTTGGACAGTGAGGATCATCTGAAAATGTGACTACATAGGTGACTGGAATTTCATTAGAATTAAAAATAGAAGTCCTTGAGAAAGAAAACTTGAATAAATATGAATAAAATTGGTTCTTCAATATTATATGGATTGACCATGTTACTATTATAGCAGAGAAAGAATATAATTCTGCCACACAACCATTCTGTCCATTTAATGTTCTTTCAGAGAAATAGAGAGAAGAATATTGAGTACAATCTGGTTTGAAAAATGTTTACTAGTATATTCTCTTGGTATTAAAGGATCACCATTAAAATAACATTATCACAATCTGAAAGAGTGTATTATAAAACTAAATAACTTCTCTCAATATATAAAATTAAAATTTCTTATTGTAAGCAAAGTGTTGTTTAACAACTTTTGAGCATGGACATTTAAATGAAATGATGGAGGTCATTATATAAACACTTAATAAATTCATTTTATGTTTTGAACACTAGATACTTCACTTCTGCTTCTCAGAAAAAAAAGAGATAGTCAAATTACTTTAAAAAAATACTGTAGACAAATTACTTTGAGCATTAGATATACAAATAAACATTTATTTTATTAGTCTTCAAAGTTTAAATGAGTTAATTTTCAGTGTAAGACATAAAAATCTTCAGTGTAAGATCTTAAATACTTTAAATAATAACATGTTTATATAAATAGAATTAGCATAAAAATGTTTAAGTCAGCCAGGCACAATGGATCATGCCTGTAATCTCAGCTCTTTGGGAGACCAAGGCAGGAGGATTGCTTTAGCCTGGCAATTAGAGACCAGCATGGGCAACATAGTGAGATCTCGTCTCTATAAACAACAAAAAAATCCAGGCATAGTGGCATATACTACTCAGGAGGCTGAGGCAGAAGGGTCCCTTGAGCCCAGGAGTTTGAGACTGCCATGAGCTGTGAGCCATGTACTCCAGCCTGATGACAGAGTGAGACCAACTCAAAAACAAAACAAAACAAAGTCTATTTTGATTTTTATATTATTTTGTCTTACAGCACCTCTTCCTATCCAGAAAATTTTAAATTATATTACTATTTTAATTGTAGTCATTATACAAATTTATTACAATTTTAATTATATTAATTTAACAAATATGTATCAAATGCTTATTGGGTGACAAGTGCCATTATAGACAGATACTCTGGAAACTAGGATTAAAAATTAGTCCTCATGTGACTACATTTATATATTTTTGTGTTTTTATTTATTTATTTACTTATTTATTTATTTTTTTAGTTGGATTCTCACTCTGTCGCCCAGACTGGAGTGCAGTGGCCACTCCCGGCCACCGCAGCCTCCATTCACTGGGCTCCGGTGATCCTTCCGCCTCAGCCTTCCAAGTAGTTGGAATTACAGGCACACGCTACCACGCCCGGCTGTTTTTTTTTTTTTATTTATTGTAGAGATGAGATCTTGCTGCCCAGGCGGGTCTCGAACCCGCGGGCTCAGTCAATCCACTCACCTCAGCCTCCCAAAGGCGCGGGATTACAGGCTGAGCCACCGAGCTCGGTTTATTTTTGTGTTTTTTTCTGGCAATTTGTTCAATAGCAATCTTCCCTTATATAATGTGAACTAATGAAAATATGTATCAGGCTCATTTTATTAACCACTTACACTTAGCACATAACACAGTACTTGGCACATAGCTAATTGTTCATTAAATATTTTTAAATAAAAGAATGAAATAATGAATATATGTTTATCTGAAAAGCATAATAATATTGCTAAAATTGTAAAATAATCCGTAATCTTAAAAACAAACCACCCTTATTACATTTTATTTGTTTACAGTGTTACTTGTTTTATTACATTCTATTTTATTGTACTTTGCAGATGTCTTTTTGATATATTGAAGGCTGTGGAAACCCTGAATTAAGTAAATCTATTAGTGCCATTTTCCAGACAGCGCTTTGTTCACTTTGTGTCTCTGTGTTACATTTTGGCAATTCTCATAATAATGTAAACCTTTTTATTATTATTATTATCTGTTATGGTGAGCTGTGATCAATGATTTTTTGCTATTACTGTTATAATTGTTTTGAGGTACCACAAACTGCACCCATAGGAGAATGCAAATTTAATTAATTAGTGTTATGTGTGTTTCGACTGCTGCACCCATCTCTCTCAGTCTCTCTCTCTCCTTTAGCCTCCCTAGTCCCTGAGACACAAAAATACTGAAATTACGGGCTTAGTGGCTCAACCTGTAATCCTGCGCCTTTGGGAGGATGAGGTGAGTGGATTGCCTGAGCCCGCAGGTGTGAGATCCGCCTGGCCAGGCGAGACCTCATCTCTACAATAAAATTTTTAAAAAATTAGCTGGGTGTGGTAGCGCACGCCTGTAATTCTGGCTACTCAGAAGGCTGAGGCGGAAAAATCACCAGAGCCCAGCAGGTGGAGGCTGCGGTGGCCGGGAGCGGCCACTGCACTCCAGTCTGGGCAACGGAGTGAGACTCCAACTCAAAAAAAAAAAAAACTGAAATTAGGCCAATTAATAACCCTACAATGACCTCTAAGTACTCAAGTAAAAGAAAGAGTCTCATGTCTCTCACTTTAAATCCAAAGCTATAAATGATTAAACTTAGCGATGAAAGCATATTGAAAGGTGGTAGAAAGTTAAACCTGTTACAGTGAACAGCCAAGTTGCAAATGTAAAATAAAGTTCTTAAAGAAAATTAAAAGTGCTACTACAGTGAACACACAAATGATAAGAAAGAAAAATAGCCTTATTGTTGATACAAAGAGAGTTTCAATGGTCTGGAGAGAACAAACCAACCACTATATTTTCTAAACCAAAGCCTAACATAGAGTGAGATACTAAATTCTCTAATTCTATGAAGCTGAAAGATGTGAGAAAGATGCAGAAGATAAATTTGAAGCTAGCAGAGGGTTGTTTCATGATGTTAAATAAAGAAGTCACCTCCATAACATAAAAGTGCCAGATGAAGCAGCAAGTGCTGATGGAGAAACTGCAGCAAGTTATTCAGAAGATCTAGCTAAGGCCATCGATGAAAGTGGCTACAACAAATTATCAAGGTACACAAAACAGCCTTCTATTGGAAGAAGATGCCTCCTAGAGTGTTCATAGCTAAAGAGGTCAATGTCTTAACTCAATCAATAATGCAAACATCATTGTCATATTTTAAGAAATTGCCTTAAGCACTCCCAACCACCACCCTTATCAGTCACCAGTCATCAACATCAAAGCAAGACACTCAACTAGCAAAAAAAACCTACAACTCATTGAAGGCTCAGATGATCATTAACATTTTTGGCAATAAAATACTTTTTATTTAAAGTATGCACTTTATTTTTTAGGTGTAATGCTATTGCATACTTAATAAACCATAGTGTAGTGTAAACATTGCCTTTATATGTATGGAGTAACCACTATATTTGTATGTCACTTTATTGAGGTATCTGCTTTATTTCAGTGATCTAGAGCCAAACCAGCAATATTTCCAAAGTATGCTTCTATTCATTCAATTTTTCAGAGGTAATCCAGAAAAATATAATATATGGGGTCACACTCAAGAAACATAAAGGCTAGTAAGTGGAAAGAGACTTATAAGCAGTGAATACACCAGGGCATCATAAGTCTCTGAAGGAAAGATTTGAGGTAATGGCTGGCCTGATCCTCAATAAATAAATATCAGGCAACACATAAATAGAAAGAGGACAGGTTTGATTGTGTCTTCCTTTATTTCCTTCCTTTCTCCTTTTCTTCCTCCTCTTCCTCTTCCTCCTCCTCCACCTCCTCCTTTTTTCCTCCTCCTCCTTCTTCTGATAAATGTCTCAAAAATCATCTCCAGTTGCCACTAATATATTTCCTTTCTGCTGTATTATAATTTGGATCATGTCAGTTTTATTCCCACTGTACAATTGGCATATGGTAGTAGGTATTCATAAGTCAGTGACTTCTGAGTATATGTCAGTATGAGAAATGCTTCAAACTATGAACAATACAACAAGTTTTTCACCAGAGCAATTAGTGTTCATTTTACTCATATGCTGTTTGATTAAGTAAGAACCAAATCTCTCTTGGATGTTTGCAGTGATATATTTAACTGCTGTTTATTGGATGTGTGGGATGATACTGAGTATCATAAATATTCAAAGTCACCTATTGTAAAACTCCAACAACATTTCCCTGCCTAAGTGACACTAGTAGTACATTATACTAAACTTGGGGGAAAAATAGGAAGGAAAAAATGATATTGAAAATGTGGCAGACTGATTGATGTTAACTGGTGAAATAGACAATAGTTTATTCAAGAATACACGATAGCTATTTTTAACATTTATACAATAATAATTGTAGTATTACATCATAAGCCAATACTTAGAACCATGTTATTGCTTGTGTTCCCAATGACAACTGTTGTAAAAGCTAGAAGTAATCAGGTTTTTTTTACTATGGACATGATTGATCTGATTTGATCCAGTATTTACATGTTCTGTGACCCTGGGGAAGTTATACAATTCCCTTGAGTCTCAATTTCTGCCTACATCCCATCTTTCATAATATTCTTGAGAATCATCTTATGCAGTTACCAGCAAGCAAAGTTGTTTCTAACACATGGAGTTATTCAAATAAGGTAAAATATGATAAAACTCAAAGAAGTTTAAAATATTGCATGTTCAATGTTGGTGCCTAAAACAGAGTAACTTTTACTAGTAAAAAACAAAACAGAACAAAATTTTTTACATGTCTTAATAGCAGATTATCTTGTCAGAAACATTTTTAAAAGAGGCTACAATAACGTTAAGTGACAATGCCTTGAAAAGAGTGATGGCTAAGAAATTCCCCACCTCTATGTGTATTCAAACAAGGCTTCTCACAAAGACTTCCCTTTTCCCAAGTGACTTAGATAAGACTTTCTCCACCCATTCTCTGACTTAGAACTGACAGATGTTTCCCTTGCTTACTTGTGACAAGGCTAAACACAGACCTTTCCCCTTTTCCTTGAACCCCCAAAAGGCCAGATGCAGATCCTCCGACTCCAATATTTTTGTCTCATAAAGGATTAGGTAAGATTAGAACTTTGTTCCCTCACCCCTCCAGAAAATAGCTAGACACAGGGATAACCATTTTCTATAAAATTGACAGAGGCATCCCTGATTGCAATGACAACCCCAATTGTAACTCCTTCACCTTTAACTTGTCCATCTGTCCCTATAAAAGTTGAAGACAAAACCATTCTACTGAGACTCTGATTTTCAGATTTCTCTATTGCCATAGACTGAATAAAATCAATTTCCTTACTATTTTGCCAAAAAGGCATTCAAATATTTACTGAGTGCCTACTATGTACTAACCCGTTTCAAGTTCTAGAAATTCGGCAGTAAACAAAACAGAAAATTATCCTGGTTTCAAAAAGCTGATGTTTTTGTGTGAGATGAAAGAAGATAATAAACATGAAAAATAAATAAATACAACTGTATCAGGTAGTGGTAAGTGTTATAAAGAATATGGTCAGGTAAGGGATAGATTGTGGCAGAATGAGGAATGTTATAGGAAGGTGCTAACATACAGAATCCTCAGAGAGGTGACCTGAATGACTGGAGAGACTGACATCATGTGGCTAGCTGGGAAAATTGCATTCTAGGCATAAGGAGAGAGAAGGACAAAGATGTGTGTGATTGATATGGAAACAAGAAAGGGTAATGTGACTGGAGCGGCAGGGGGGAAAAGGGATGGTAAGAAATGAAATAAAAGAAATGGCCTCAGTTATTTGTCTGTGTTATTATTCCATTCCTTCCTGGAATAATAAAGTTACCAGTTCTTATAACATTGAAATAGTAAAGTTATGTAAAGACTGTAAGGTGTGTGTGTGTGTGTGTGTGTGTGTGTGTGTGTGTGTGTGTGTGTGTATAGGACATGTCCTGATTTGCAAAGCTATTAGTCATGAAGTCTTTCATTTCTCAGCACCAACATGTAGCGTCTATATGACTCCCCCGTGTGTTCAGGGAAGTGCACCATAGTGAGTTCAGGAATGGTGAAGGCGTAGCTTTCTTTTGTAAGATGAGAAAAGAGTTACTATAAATGGGAATAAAATAGAGCAGAACCAGCATGAATTCATCTCATGCAAGAAAAGGCTGGAGAAAGTGATTTCCTTAAAAACCATTTGCCACTGTATTCTTTGAAGAGTCTTTGTATAGTCCAATCTACGTGCATGCATCAATTTGAAAATCCAGAAAAGGATGGTGGTATTCAACAGTCTATTGAGAGTTTTAAGAAGGGAAAGGAGATCAACTGTGTCTAATGTGCAGCTTGATTGAGCAAGATGAGGATTAGGTGTTGATTGTAGGATTTAGCAATGTGCAGGCTATTGATGCGCTTGAGTTTTAATGTTGTGGTTTAAGGAAGAATAAGATAAAAGTTAATGAAACCAATGCTACTATATAAGGTTTCAAGGAGGGCAGATGCAGGGCAATTAATTACAGGTGAATCGGGGCAAACTTTTGTTTTTGCTACTTTCTATGATTGCATACATACGTAGTGTATTTGTGTTTTTAATTACAATGTATAATTGCAGCACATGCACAAGTACGCATACCCTTAGCATGTATACATATATAAATACACACATATATACAAACATACAGTTGATATCCATATTCATTATTTACAGATTATATATGTGTAACTCTATCTACTCACTGAAATTGACATGTAACCCCCAAATCCATACTTTGGGTGTATTCCCCTCATTGAGGGACATGCACAGAGCAGTGAAAAATTTGAGTATGAAGATGTACACATTCTCAGTTGAAATCAAACAAGGCAATGCTCTGCCTTCTCGTTTCAGCTTTCTCATAAATAAGGGTTCTTTTCACAGACTGTTTAGTTCCATATTTTTGCATTTTTGTGTGTGTTGCTGTTGTTGTTGTTGGCTTCACTGTTTAAAATGGCCCCCAAGCATAGCAGCTGAAGTGCTGCTGCCTAGTATTTCAAAGTACAAGAAGGTTCTTATAAGCCTCACAGAGAAAATATGAGTGTTAGATAAGCTTCATTCAGGCATTAGTTATAGGGCTGTTGGCCAGAAGTTTCATGCTAATGAATCAACAGTGCAGTGCATTGAGAAAAAGGAAGAGGAAAGTCACTGATCTATGAGGCTACTCTGGAAGATACTACAGTAACATCGATAGTGTATGAAAAAAGTTATGGAGAAAATAGAAAAGAGGCTAAATTTGTAGATTCATGAGATGACAGTCGATTAAAAAAAAAGGCATAGTGAATCACACATTGTTGTAAGGTGAAAGCCAAAGAAATTTATAGCCACATAACCCAGGGTCAGAAAAATGTTAAGCCCATCTCAGTTAGTGCTGACTGGCTTGCACATTTCAAAAGGAGACCTGGCATGACCATGTTAAACTTTCAGATGAGACAAATTCTGAAAATAAGGAAAAATGTTTTAAATACCTGCTAATTGTTATAAGAGATTATGTGCAGAAGCAGGTTTTCAATTCTGATGAGACTGATTTGCTTTACAAGGACATTGGCAAATGAACCTACATAATGCAAATGACCTCCAAACCTTCTGGCTTTTAATCATTTGAAACCATGCAATTAATTATTTGTAAGAAATAAATATTAAGTATGGTATCTTTAAACAAAAAACCTGTATAAGACAAAACATTGTGACATGAGGTTCTCAGGAATCTAACTCTGTATTTCCTCTAGGAGTCATCGATGGTTGCCATAATTGCTGAAGAAGTATCCCAGTGACTTTACAAAACATAGCTAGCATTAATAAAGATAAATATATATTGCTATAGACTGAAATGTTTGTGCACCCTCAAAATTCATATGCTGAAAATGAATCTTCAATGCAATGATATTTGGAGAGGGGTCTTTGGGGGTGACTGGTGCTTTTTTTAGGAACTCCAGAATTTCTTCACACTCTTCCACCATGTGAGAACAAAGTAAGAAGGCAACCTTCTATGAACAAGGAAATAGGTCCTCACCAGCCACTGAATCTTCTGGCACCTTGAACTTGGACTTCTCAGCTTCCAGAACTATAAAAACTGATTTTTTATTGTTTATAAGCCACCCAGTGTATGGTATTCTTTTATGGCAGCACAGATGGACTAAGATACACACACACACACACACACACACACACACAGACATAGAAACATATATGCGTATGTCTATGTGTGTGTACATGCATGTGTGTTTATACATATATATACATACACACAATACTTGAAACTTTCCAGTAGATTTTTTTTTTTTTTTTTGAGTTGGAGTCTCACTCTGTCGCCCAGACTGGAGTGCAGTGGCTGCTCCCGGCCATGCAGCCTCGACCTGCTGGGCTCCGGCAATCCTTTCTCCTCAGCCTTCCAAGTAGCCGGAATTACAGGCATGCGCTACCACGCCTGGCTGATTTTTTGATTTATTGTAGAGATGAGTTCTCGCTGCCCAGGCAGGTCTCGAACCCGCGGGTTCAGGCAATCCATTCACCTCAGCCTCCCAAAGGTGCGGGATTATAGGCTGAGCCACCGAGCCCAGCTCAGTAGATATTTTTAAAAAGCTGATAATAACTGAGAGAGGAGGCACTATTTAAGGAAGAAAGTTTGTAAACTAATGAAGTGTTGGGATGTTCAGAATGAGCTGCTGTCATTAGATTGTGGCAGTCAGTCAACTCATTATATCATAAGACAGACAAAACATATGCAGTGAAAGAAGATACCTATAGAAACTTAGAATAAACTTAGTTGAGCATGGTCTTTTTGCCTCAGCATAGTCATTTTGCTTAGACTTTACCCCTGACACACTTTGAATCTAGCACAGGTTAGACATAGATAAATTTCCAATAGGCAGGTTTTTTGGAAGCTTTCAGACATTTTACTTTAGGCCAAGCAGCAGCCTACCCATCCCCTCGGCAAATCTCCATCAGATGCAAGACAAGGACAGAGCCATAGAAACAATAACAGACCAGCTTTTGATCAAGGAGTTTGTGGATTGCAAACATCTGAAGGGTCTCTTGCAGGAAAAACCCCTCCTGGCCAAAATCCCCAAGTTAACCTAATCAGCCCTTTGTGACCTACATGACACAGACCCACCATGGCAGCAATCATGTGACTAACCCACCCATCTGTCTGCTGTCCATCACCTGACATAAGTACCTGTGCTGACCTGCCCCTTAGTGATGACATGGAGCAGACCACCATCCAATCACCTTAACAACCATCCCCCATCAAAGGGAAATGGTTAAAAGCATTCAACCTCAAACAGCCCCTGCCATTGCCAGGCCATTGTGGCCATTGCCAGCCCATCGCTACCATTGCCTTGCTAAGGTACGGTGTGGCCCTGTGCTCTTTGAGCAATGGCCAGGCCATGTTTCCTGGCTTTGACACCCTTCCGCTACCTTAGGGAGATGAATCTCTTCTTTCTCTCTCTCTAATTTACTTTCTAAATTAACTATATTTTCCAGTCTAACTTTTGTGCCATTTTTTGCATCTTTCATGTGGCATCAGATCACACACCAGGCATACTCACACTCCTAGAGGGCCTGACCTAACATTCTGGAGACCCCTCAGGGAGTGTGACCTAACATACGGTATGTACACATTCAGTGAATTGGCAGACATGCAAGTGGATGCATCTAAAGGTTTTCTAATTCCTCTGTTAATGAACAGCACAGATAGTAACTGAAAGTGGGGAGACAGAAGATGTTATAGAGGTTTGAGGAAAGAGGAAATACTGGGAGTTGAGTGATGAAGTGAATTTACCAGGGAAATAGAGTAGGATTGCCAGGCAGGACTAAAGTCCCTTAGAGATTTGTAATCATGAATTTAAAATGAGCCCAGTAAGCCTTTTTATGGCTTTTCTCAATCCACTTTCATTTTTTCAAGTGCAGGTAAGGCATATGTATAGGGTTGCATTTAAACATGGTGAAGTTTTGCTAGAAGGAAGATTGTTAATGCTACAATTCAAATATATTTTTAGAATCAAAAGAAAGTTTAGAAGTGCTTTATTACCTTTGGGGGGAAAATTCAGAACATATATTTTGAAGGTGGGTAAACTTACTTTCAAAGCAAGGTATATTTGACAGAATATTTATTAGTAGTCATAATAGATTACTTTTTCTTAACGGCAAATTGGAAAAATAGCATATTTATTTAGAGCAATTTAAAGATTAAAATAAAGTGAAACAAAAATTTTGAGAAAGCACTGATTACAGGATCAACTACAAAAATGGTGTTCAAGACATTTGATTTTCTTCTATTAAAAAAATGATAGACTGGGAATGTTCACAAGTATTATTACAGTCTCAAAATATTTATACCTTTTTTCCTCCATTACCGCTGACTCTTTTCGAATATGTCTATGGCCTAGGCATGAGAGAAATTTTAGTAGACAAAGTACAATTGTCTGGCTGTTCTTAATCTGACAAAATTTCCCTTTTCTTAAGGCCATAGGGTCTGGATCACTGAAAATAAATTCTCTTTAGTGAGTTGTTCTTTTGCATTTTGCTCATTACATTCGTCTTCACCACTATTTGGTATAAGACAAAAAGCTTTTTCTGTAGTCAGTTTATCTTCAATAAAGAAAATGAGAACTCTGAAACTTCTTCTTGAAAAGAGTAAAACTCTTTAAAGAATAATTCCACTGCACCTACTTAATTTTTAAATACTTTTTTTTTTAGCACAGGACTTTGGCTCATTTAACAAATCTCTTCTTGGTGATCATCCTTTTCTTTAGATAAGTTCGTGAGGCACCCAACGCAGTCTCAGGTCTGCTGACAATCCATGGATCTGATTTTCCAACCTTAGACTTGGGACTGTAAAATTATCTAAGGTATAAAATTAACACTAGCCTGTTAGTTCCTTTCTGATGCTGTAGCTCAGTTCTATGCATGGGCTCCAGCTTTGCTCTAAAATTAGGTCTGGCAAAGCAGTTTCTGTCTTTTGCCCTCTGAGTCGACCTCTTAATAATGTATTTTTAGTCAATCAATGACTGGGAACCTGTTGTTTCATTCATACAGCTTCCTCTTTGCCAACCAGCTATAGCAATATTATTTTAGCACATGCTTGCTGTGTACAGTTTATCCATGCCAAGCACCTTTTCTGTATCATCTATTCGTTTCACATAGTAGAAGCTACTATTATAATAATTTGTTTTTGTTTTTCTTGCTATGTTGCTCAGGCTGGTCTTGAACTCCTGGGCTTAAGTGATTCTTTCACCTCAGTCTCCCAAAGTACTGGGATTATAGGCATGAGCCACCACATTTGGCCCATTATAACAATTTTACAAAGATAGATGGTAAAAGGAAAGTCAAATTGTTCTTGTCCTGCTCAAGCTACATTCTAGCAACGGAGGCAGTGATCAAATTACTAATGACAAAACTAACCATTAAATAGCAATTGTGGTAAGTAGTATAACAAGACCAGAGTACACTAGAAATATATTACATACTGTAGACTTGACTGTTTTGGGGGAATCAGGAAAGTCAGAGAGAGCTTCCTTTTAAAAAATGCTATTTGAGCTAAATTTCAAAAGTTGAACTGAAATTAACTGTAATGATAAGGTGGGGGCAGAAGAGTGGGCATTTCAGGAGAAACATCCCTCCTGAAGACAGCAGAAAAAAACTGAGATAAACACAAAGGAACAGAAGTGCTTAGACTGGCGGGGGTCAGAAGCCAGGTCATGCAGGACAGTTAGGCTAACATAGGAATTTGTTATTATCTTGAGAGCCAGGGCAAGATCTGAGTGATATGGGGAGAATTATGGGAGTCAGCTGAAATGAAAGCCAGAAGAACTGTTTGGATGACATTGCAGTACCCCAAATGATGGACTACTATGGTGGCAGATGGGGGGAAAAAGAAAACAACATTAAAATAAATTTGATATGAGCTATATATCATGGCTGAATTAGCTATAGGGGTGGGAGTAATAAATGTTAGTCAGCCAGACAAAGCGCTTTTACCTTAATAAACCAAAATGGTTACTTTTATAGTAAGTATTCTTATGTCAGGATGTGTTTCAGAGATTAAGAATGTTTTTTTCTTCCATGGTACACCTCTATCACTTGGAATTAGGAAACAGAGAAAGCCTAGACTGACAGAATTGAGAGGGGAGTTCAGTCATGGGGGAGGATCCAGACAGCAGGTGGCAAAAAGATCAAAGATCTAATCAGGGAGTTAACTATTTGACAAGCTGGTCCTAAGTATTGAGCAACTTATTTAGTGTTCTATAATATATATAATCTGTGAATACCATAATAACATAATTACTATTAATTGAGTGTCTACTTTATACCAGGTACATATATTACCTGATTTTATCAATCCTTATGCTGATACCCTAGAATAATGTTCTCAGTGATCAAGCAGCATATTCACAGCTAGAAAGATAGTACTGGGAAGAGCAGAGGCTTCATAAAACCTAGGACCAAGCTTGAAGTTACCCTGCAGCACAGACAGGCAGTCAGTAAGCAAGGTGTCTTTGTTTCCCTCTGCTGCTAAGTGTTGTAACTCAAAACTGAAGTCATGATTGTAAGCCAAGTCAGGCTAAACCCAAGAAAGAGGTTGTGAAGGAATTCAAAATCCTCTTCTTTCTCTTTTGCTTAGAGTTTCAAATTCTGATTCGTCTCAGAGAAAATGGGTTAGGTGAGTCCATTTCTGTCTATTTTCAAAAAAAGTATATAGTGGGAAGTAAACATAGGTGGAAGATATATGTGAGATGTGTATGTCTGAAAAAGCTGGGTGCATTTTGGAAACATTGAGAGAACCTATAGAAAGCAGGACATTTTTTATAAAAAGTAGCTGACACTAGTTTAGTATGTTTAAAATACCAAATAAAAGCACGATCACAGTTTGTTTTACAGTTACTTTCTAAAAATGAACCTATTGCTCAACTTAAAAGAAAAATCTACTTTAGTTTCTTTTCAGATAGGAAAAAATGAGATTATCTCCCCCACATTGTATTCCAATTCTCTTTTTAGTGTTTCTTGATGAAAATTGTCCTCCTCCTGGAAGATTGGTCAGATATCTCTGGTTTCACAGGATCCTTTAGCTCAGGAGATTATAAGCAACCCAAAATATTTGCATATCTACAGTTTATGGCATGACTATCCAATGGGTTTTGTAGGGTGTTTTCTGTGACATAAATAGTCCAATCCTGGCTTTAGGTTCATATCTTTTGAACCCACTTTTGCACACAGTACCTCCCAAGCTGTCACATGTAAAGATGATCAGTATGAAAAGACAATGGTCTGAGTCACTTTTTCAGCCCTACATTAAGCGTTCTCTTGAGCTGTGTGTGGACTGTAAGTAATGAGTTCTCTGTGCTACCTTCCTCAACTACAGAGAAATATCATTGAAAGGTTCTGAGTCAAAAGCTACCACCAGAGAAACTGTAAAAATATGTAGCTTATTAAAAAAACCCAAAAACCGAAGAAGTTCATTTTGGAAGCACAGCAGCACTCTCCATACACTGTCACCTTACTTAATCCCCACTAAATGAAGATCTTCAGAGGAGCTAATAAATTAAATACAGTAGTTCCCCCTTATCCACAGTGGATGCCTGAAGCCACAGATAGTACCGAACCCTATCTATACCATGTTTTTTCCTATACATACATATCTATGATAGTTTAATTTATAAATTAGGCACAGTAAGAGATTAACAACTAATAATAAAATAGTATAATTATAATAATATATACAAACAAAAATTATGTGAACTTGGTCTCTCTCAAACTATCTTATTGTACTGTACTCATTCTTCTACTTCTTGTGATGATGTGAAATGATAAAATGCCTGTGTGATGATGTGGGGTGAAGCAAATGGTGTAGACATTGTGATGTACAAGGAGGGACACCCAAAAAAATGGATTTTTTTTTCATGGATGAGCCCTTTGTAGTACCGTATTTCCTCTCTAGATAAGTGTTCTAAAAACCCTTCAGCATCAGTTTACCAGCTAGCGCTGTTGTGAGCGCCTGTGTTCAGCTTCAGTGAAATTTTTTTTTTGAGATTCTTTCATCACTTTCACCCATTTAATGATGGGTGATTGACAAGAGCACCTGCCACACCATGCCGAATGTTCACGGGGTTTTTTGTTTGTTTTTGTACCAAAAACTTCATGTTCTCTATGCCTCACCCTCCCTATTCACCCGATCTCACCCTGAGCAACTCGGTTTGTTTCCCCAGATGCAAGAAATCTTTTTTTTTTTTTTTTTTTTTTTTTTTTT